>NC_044007.1:74853590-75155169 GCF_900496995.4 Aquila chrysaetos chrysaetos
AAACAGCCTGAATTCCAGATGCTGGAGTTACATCTTCACAGAAGCAGTATAAGGCAAATTAACTGATGCTGATTAAGGGTACACATACATTTCTTCCTAAGGCTTGTTTCAGCTGTCTATAACTTTTTTGTGTGCTTTATTTTTCTTTTGAGCTTGAAATTTGACACGTAAGTTCTTAAGACAAACTCATACTTTAGCTACTGAGCAAGCATATCTCGTTTCTGACCAAACAGAGAGAAAGAAAAGCTATTGCCTTATGTAGCTTTCATACCCGATCTCAATTCATAATACAGCTAGTGGTACTGGTTAGAAACTAAGAAGCTGGAAGAACAAAGTCCTTGGGTCTCAGCTGTGGATTGCATCAGTCTGGGAAAAATTTGCTGTGCTTTTTCACATTAAGGAGAGTTTAAAAACAGACTATATACACATATCTAGAGGTTTTTTTGCTACAGTGAGCTACTGGTTTGCCATGGTTCCTGATAATGAGGTGCACCAAGGCTCTTTTAAGGCACAGAGTTATAAAGTCCAGGCTCTCAGTTCAAAAAGGGCAAGAGCCAGTGTGAACTACATTGAGGCACCAGATTTGAAGAACCTACAGGAACATGTACAGAGACTTGCATTGCACAGACAGTGAGAACAGTCTCAGAAATACTTACAGGTGGCATACACAGCATCCATATCCCTTATTTCCCTTTAGCTGGCTATGGTATTAACCATGCAGGAATAACCAGGGAACACTAGTAGACAGTCCTGAGTCCAATAAAAGTGTCTATATTAGGGCAATGTGATTTTGCTTGATTCAGGTTCTAAGAAAGGATTGAAGATTACAGGTAGGTAGGTAGATAGTTATTAAAATAACCCATGCTACTGCCTAAAAAGAAAGCTTCAGTAACTGATGTCATTAAGTACATCAGAAAAGTGTCATTCCTCTTGATAAAGAAGGTATACTTAATAAACTTCACATGTATACATTCATAACAGTGTGGACACTTCAGAAAAAGACTGTTGAAGAGATGGGGAGTAACATTGATGCAAATTCACATCATTCATTTTAGGCTGTTTCAAATATCTAACTTGAAATCTCACAGCACAAAACACACACATTGCCTTTTTCTCAGAGAGAGACACCTACATTTTCTCATTGACTGACAGAGGACTTGAGCTCCCCAGTTTTGGTCTTCTGAATGACACTGACATTCAAGACCAAAATAACTGGGATAAATATTCTCCATTGTCTTGTAATGATTGCCTGATTTGCCTTTTTTTTTTTTTTCTTTTCTGTGTGTGAGTTAAGATGAATTTTTTTAACTGCCTACTGTGCAAATTCAGCTAGGAATCTGTTCTTCCTCTCTGTTATATCGTCATCAGTAATAAATATTCTGCAGCTGGAATTCATCTGACAGGTTTGCTGGTGATATATGAGCCAGAGGGAAATCCTGTGCAATCTTTCAGAGCTGTCTTGGTTTTGCAGTGCTAACAGTACAAAACATTTGTTTTGGTCAGTAAAGTAAGCAGATATACATCAAGCGTATACAGGGACTAGATCAGTTGGGTAAGAATATGGTATTTTTCATAATCATTTTTCAAGCTGTAACTGCACTTTAAAGCTTTGAATGTGGTGAAACAGCTAGTTTGACAGCATCACCACTTTAAGCCTTTTAACATCACTGCAGGATACATTAACACACCCAGCTTTGCCATAAAGGAGAGGATCACATTCGAACCCTGAAGTAATAAACTAAGTGCTCCAACAAACATTGTCAGCAGCTAAACACCCACCCTCTGCCTGGGGTAAGCATTTCTAGCCACTGAACTTCAGCCTACCTTCTCCTTAATTAAGAAAGAAATACATTACAAAAGAGGGAGAGTTTTACGCACTAACAGTGCTCTTGAAATTATATTTAGAGTACAAATTTGACATTGTAACCATGTGATATACAGAAAACAAAAACGAGCACTCTGGAACTTCAGAAGCGTGCCATGGTTCAGCATATTTTGTCATAACATTAGTATGTAACATGGCATGCTTTAATTGAATTTTCTTTGCCTTAGATTTTCCAGATTTATTTTTCAGAGTGAAGAGTAGACATTTGTCCCTGCCTGGCATAAGCAGATGTTCATGTGTGTACTTATGAATGGTAGTTTTGTTAGTATCAATTTACTTAGAAAAAACATGAGCTTTCTATGCATTTGTAACTTAATTATGTTTTGAATGTAATAATTCACTGAAAAACATAACTCCAGTCAATATATTTTCAAGAATTCATCAAGAGCACAAGCCCTTTAGGTGTCTGTCCACTAAACATCCAGTTCATACATGTTTATGGATGATGGTGTAGGATTCACATAGAGCAACATACACTTTGCAGCAATGCATTTTCATAATAAAAATTTATTTGCTAGTAAAGTAGTGTGAACTTTATTTCAGAGGGGAGTGAATCTTTATGCCTAAAATCACAAGATCTGCTTACAGGGTGACAAGAATATGTTCATTGGAATCAGTCCTGTTACTAGAACTAATACACTGCTGGTAAAATAGGAACTGGGCATATTCTGCAGAGCTGTAGTGAAGAACCACAAAGAACATAGGACTTTTGTGCTGTCACTGCTTAAACCCTGCTCGATTCTGAATACATCAAGAATGCTCACCCATTTAGGTCAATTTATCTGAGGAAATGTGCAATACTAGCCAAAGTCTTTGTATTCCCTTAGAGTGGGACACTGGGTCTTCAAAGGCACCAACAAAGTTGCTGTTTTCTTTCCTGAAATCTGAGGCATCTGGGCTGTATTGCAGGTTCCCACATACTTTCTTTTTTTTTTTTTTTTTTTTTTTTTTTTCCTCCCCAGAATTATTTTTAATTTTATTGTACTTGACTTTTTGGGTTCACAAGAGCCTACCTGAGGAATTATGGGGAGAAAAACTAGAAAGATTCCTAAGTCCAGCTATTATCTCCAAGGAGGATTGTGCTGTGCTGTATCTAATTATGTTTCTCCAGCCTATTCTGGACTGCTGCTCTACACAGGAATGGCATTTTACAACCTTCTGAGGCAATTTATCCTGCTTCCCATCCTTCATTATGAAAACTATGTATGTGTACATATATTACTTAAATTAGAATTTATATATATATATGTAATGTCCTTTCTTTAAATGAGCCCTGTTATGTTTTGTTCTATCCCCAGTGGCATGAAGAAAGCACTTTACTCTGTCCTCTTCATCAGTGGAAAGTACTAGTGTTCCTTGTCTACCCCTTCATGTTTTTTCCATCCTGTGTAACACAAGCCCAGCTCTTTCGTCATTGACTTTGCTTAAGCTACTGCTCTGTGCTTGTGCTCTTCTCTTACTCATGCATAGTTCTGCTTTTTATTATTGGAAAGCTATACTTTATAACTCTATAAATGGGATTTCTTTCTAACATGGCCTGAACATTGCCCAAGATCTGCTTTTTGTTATTGGAAAGCTATACTTTATAACTATAAATGGGATTTTTCTAACATGACCTGAATATTGCCCAAGAAAATTCTTTGAAATGACCTCTTCATGACTAATTTTTGTTTTCTGTTTTAAAAGAATTTATAACCTTGTAGTGCAGCAAATATGATGTCGCATTGCTAGTAACAGACCATAGGCTGTGCATTAAGCTCACAGCACATGCTTCAGTGCTTGTTGGGCTATGTTTGGACTTCTCTTGGCCTTTCTGGAGCCATGTTTTAGCTTGTGTAACTAAAAACAATTATCTAATAACCAGGGGAGTGTTACCTCCTATGTTTAAGCTTTTGTACAATTCTATGGTGTATATATCTTATAAACACACAAAACAATACATACTTTTTTATATACATAGATGTATAACTAAGAGTTTGTTATAATAAGTAGTTATTCTGTGTAAATGAGCTATCCATGATCCCAGAATAGAATGCTGCCTAAAGAAGTATGTGCATGAGTTGGTAAGAGAGGCGCAGGAGGGTATGGGAGACTTAGGGCTGTAAACAGCTCAATTAGGATGATTACTACTCATCAATGAGAGGTAACCTTGGGAGGCAGCTAAAGCGACTTCGGGGTAACTAAGGAAAGAAAATGAACAAGTATCTAAAACCATATATAGCAAATCTGGATGTAAAGTGGAGTTACAGACCATTGAAGAAAGAGCATAGTGTAGAACATGTTAGTAAACACATAAAAATTACCCCACCTGGACCCTATAATGAGGAAGAAGAAATCATCAGTGACTGTGTCATACTCCTCCCAGCACAGGACATGGGACGCTTGGCAGCTTGCCCCAGCTGAAGCCATTGATTGACCGAGGAGCCAAAGGGGCAGTGGAAGGGTGAGCATAATGGCAAAAGGTGGTAGACCCTAGAAGGTTTTTGTGTGTGTGTCATTTTAACTATATTTAGCTTGAACTACAAGTATTAGGATCACTGTAAGGATACTAGTAACAGTTCTCTGGTTAGTCTGTTAGGATTTAGTTAGACTAAAAATATAATTCTGGGGTATGTTCCTCTTGCCCATAAGTAGATTTTGAGTCTAATAAACTAGTAAAACTTAAAGCACCTTCTGTAACTTGGTGCAACAAATTGATAATAAAATACATATGAGGCTAGGTATTTCCAACTTGTAAGCAGTTCTAAAATTTAATCAAAATGGTAAAATAATTATATTTCTCACCAATATTTTTATATTAGTCCTCATTAGTTAATGAAAGCAAGCAACATTTATTGGCTACTTAAAGCAAGCTAGTGAAAGTAAGCAAAGTTTTTTGGATATGAAGAACTTGTTCAGTCAAAGGCCTGAGCCACTTTTTCAGAAACAGCAAATTGAAATTTAAAGATCAAATCACTCTAAGTATGCAAAATGTTTTGTGTTCATGTATATAAAGTATTTTATTTCATGGTTCATTATAAATCAAGGCTGTGCCCACACTTACTAATTGCAGTGTTCTCTTGTTGGGCCTGTTTGTAAAGGAAGCTGATTGCTTTAGTACAGACAGGATCCAAATTAATTTATTTCTTGAAGGTAGAGCTGAGCAAAATAACCAATTAGCTTTTTGCAAATATTTGGTATATTTCACAGCTGTTTTTAACTTTGAGATTGCTGTTTCTTATTTATCTTCGGGGATTGGAAGCCTCCCTTACTGAAGTAAAAAGGCATCAGATGAGCAGTGTCACACTCAACTGAATAATTATTTTTTGTGTGTTTTGTGAATGGGGGAAACCATAAGACTGCTTCTTAGCTCTGCTGCTAAGGAGCCTGGAAGAGGGAGAAGATAATGCCAGACTGGGTGACCTGTAATTAAGTTTTTCTTTCTTGCTGTGTATTATATTGAACACTAGAGTAGATCTTTCCCTAGTAAATACTCACACAGCATTACAGTTAATAGTCCTACTCTGATTACAACATCCAATAATTTAACTTGTACTGCTTTGAGACATACTCCTGTAAGAATTAAAGAACTGCAGGGAAGTTTGAGAGAAAAGGGTGTCATGAACATGGAGAAAAGCAGCCTTGCCAGATTTACTTATATATGTACGTAGTCTCGAAAGACTGTGATGGTGTATATGGCAGATAGAGGCTCACTGTGTTGATTTTTCTGCTGCTACACTGAGTGGAATTGCTCCCACTGATCCAAATACTGAAGCAGTGTGATTACTTGAATCCCTGCAACATGATATTTGCTAGTTCAAAGCTATACTCTTTTTGTTGGGCTGAATGTGCACTGAAATGTAAGCTTTTGACACCATACAAAAATGAAAGCTATGCTAACTTTCATGTACTAAACACAATGAAACTCATCCCTTTAACTTCAGAAGTCCTCGGCGTATATGTTCTGTCAAAGCTACACATTGAAGTTCCCTTTATAATCACTGGAAACAGAGGATATAATTTAAATATTTGCTTTAAGATGAATTACATCTTTGACTCTGTTGATCATGGACTGATTTTTATTGACTATAAAGGAAGCTTAAGGTGAGTAGTTCAGATATAGATCTCTCGCTGAACATTCCTACATTATTCAGATAGCCTGTTACACTCAAAATATTCTATTGACAAAACAGAAACACCTTACATGCAAAGCTAAGAATTTGTTAGTGTAATTGAAATCTTAAAAGCCTAATCAAATAATTCTTAGTACAAATCTAATTAGTACATAGAAAAAAAGAGAATGAAAGTAAAGAAGCTATTACAGAAAAAGGCTTAAAAACAATAAATAAGAACAATACGGTTAAAATTGTTATATGCAGACTTTCTAGTACCTACACCTTTTCTCTGCTGTTATGCTCACCCATCCAGAGCCCTCTGAGTCCTAAGGTGAGTGGCTTCAGTCTGGCTGGAGGTGGAAGAGGGGATTTACAGGGAGCTGACAGTGTCCCAGACTTCACCAGGAGGACAGTAATGCTGTTGATGGGGTTTCTTTCTCTTTTTTCGCCAGAAAAAGTGTGAAATTGATCACAATGGCTTCTTTTTCCCCACTCTGGGATCTACCTGGGGCTAATTTTATATGTTTTCTAACTTGCTTTACACACTGGTCTTCCTTGGTGTGCAAGTCCATGTCACACTCAAATTTCCTATATATAGTGTATTTTAGATATGTTGAATACTTGTTTGTTGTTCTCTTTGTTACCCTTAAATTGGTTTTACCCAGCTCCCATGGTTGCATTTCTTTATCTCCCCTTTGAGTTGTTTCTAGCTCTGGAGTCTTCAACATCATCCTGTCTCTTTCCATCCCATGCCTGCGCTCCCCTACACTGCATCCCTTGTCCTCCCTTTCAAGGGCTCTGCTGTCATACCAGGTCTGTGTTTCTCTACATTGCATCATTATACTGCAGTTTTGAATATTCTAGTTTACACAGAATAGCTGTTTGTTACTACTATGTATATAAAAATTATGGTTACACCATAAAAAGATAAGAAATAAAATAAATTAGGCACAGCCACCTAGTCATTGGAGAAATTGCTGATGTAACTAAATATGCCAAAATGAAGTTCCAGGCAAGCAAAAAACAAGTTTGGACAAAGCATGCCTGAGTGGCCTCAGCCCTGAGGGCTTTCAGGGTCAGTGGCCTGCTCCCAGTCACGGCAGCGCTGCTTTACTGGGCTGCGAGTCCCTCCCAGCAATGCCTGTGGTAGCAATGGCAGGAGGGCCAGGACTCTTAGCAGCAGGACAGCATTTGGCTACTGGGGTTGCTTGGATTAGTGACATCTAGAATAATGAGGATATCGAACTTCTGTCTGGGATTTTCAGAAATGGGTTTGCCTACTGCATAAATATTGAGTAGGTTGCAATGAGACATTACACTACAAGAAGCTGATGATTTCTATTTTCCTCTCTAGCTGCTGAGCTTCTTGTAGCACAGATTGCACAGTATTAGCTCTATTCATCCATGCCACCCTGTAAACGAGACCACATAACTATTGCCAATAGTTTGAACGTGAAGGAACTTCTTACCTGTGAAGGTGTGATGAAAAGATGTGGGAAATGTAGGGGCCAAATTGATAAAGTTATATTAAAACCAGCTGGGATTTAGAAAAGTGCTTTAACTAGTTTAAACACAGATCACCCCCATGCATGAAGGAAAAAATCTGATCCTGGACTCTAAAGTGAAAAATAATACCTTACTGTGACAGGCACTTACAAAGTGAACTTCAGAAAGGAATCATGTAGAAAGGGGAAAATGATATTGTTTTCTTCTCCTATTGACTGCTGGCCAATAGTGTCAGCAGGATTGTGTGAAACAAGGAGTCCCAAATGACTGCCGAAGGGAAAGAGTTAGAATGGACATTTGTGGATGAAGAGATGGTGTAGTGAGAGGATGGCAAGACCTATTAACCTGCTGCAGGGTGCGCTATCAGCGAAAGAAGGACACAAGTCCCTTTTAGCGTGTTCCTGGCTTGCTCAGCAAGGATATTGTGTGGCAAGAGGTGGTGCATCACAGCCAGCAGCTGAAGGTGACCAGCAAACAGCAGCCGCTGTAGGATGCTGACAGCTGTCGGTGGGTCCATAGATCCATTTGAAAAGCATAAAATCCAGCGAATGGGTGCCAGAATTTCTTTGGTCTGAAACACCTGTTTTGTGGTTTCTTTTTCTCTTAATAATTTTATTCATTCCTAATTAGAAAAAAATATTGTCTTCTCGTGCGACATGTTTGAAAGAAGGCTCTAGAAAACCGTTAAAAATCCTAAAATTGTGAAGATTAGTCTTTATACTATAGCAAACCAAATATCAAATAGTGTATTTTGACTTTGCAGAAAGCAAGCAACATGGAGCTTGGAATTGCTGTGCTATCAGGGGCTACCCTTATGTTATTTACCCCTCTTGTGTGTGTTGAAGCTTGTTTCTGGGGCTTTTCTAAAGATCTTGAATGAGAGCATTTGTGGAGGAATAATTACTAGAAACTGGTACAATCTGGAGGTGTTTATTCCTATGTTAGGGAACAAAAAGCAGCACAGAATAGGGGTGATGCTTCTGCCAGCCACCGAGGTAGGCTATTACAATGCAAAGTGCATCTGAAGGAACTGAAATCCTTCAGTTGACGTTCTTATCTACTCTTTAGTTAGAACCACTGCAGTAACATTAAATGGGTTTCTTTACCACACTTGGTATGATTTTTACCCCAAATAAAAATCCAATTTGAGTCATAAAATGGTGATGCCCTTTTACACAAATTGATGGATTTTTTTGGTAAGATTTTTTTCAATTTAATCACCCCTGTCAATATTCATAAAATATATGAGTGAGTGAATGACTAAAATCTGCTCGTTAATAAAATAGAAGTCAGCATAATTCTTAGTTATTCATTCTACAGACTTGATACAGAAAATAAAGGTAATTTTACTGATCATCTTCCCCACCTTCATTAGATGTTCATATGCTATTATAAAGAATGTGTTCAAAGACCTATGTGCAGTACTATCCAATTCTCTTTAAAGACAGTTTTTCTAAAAATAGAAATATATTAAATGTTTCTGAAAATGTTTATGTACGAAAATTGCCAAATTTACAAGTAAATGCATGTCCTGTGCGTTTCTTACATTAAAATTTAAGTGCGGCAGTGATAAATAAATACATCCAGGGTTAATGAACTTTGTTAAACATCACTAAAATGGCAATGCATTGGCTCAGTTACAGTTAAATCTGTGAACAGCCATTATGTTAATGAAATCATTAGAGCTCTGTTCGTTGGAATGTTACTTGAAAAGCTGTTTCACAAAGCTCTTCACATTGTGAGAATGAGACAGAGCCTGAAAATATTCATCCTCAGACATAGAGGGCTGGCAAGGAGATAATGCAAGAGGCAGATATCAGAACCTGTTTACTTCTGAAGGTCTAGATTCAGAGTGCTATTAAGTGGCCAGCAAAACATATGGGGTGGTTTCATTGCAAAGTCCAAATGAAGCATAAACACATTTCCAAATTGGGGATTTTTTTTTTTTATTTTACACGGTCCAGTGTTTGGTTCCCTACCAATATAACCTGGTGCTGGTACCTTCCATTCTGTTGCCCAATTTTTCCCAACTACTTTAAAATAGTAATAAAACTTTTAAAAATCTAGCAACTATGATGCCATTATAGTATAGAGCACATAACCATAATACTCCAGTCTGCCACCTCTGTGTACAAAAATCACGACTGCTTGTCTTTAGAGGTACACAAAAGTTGTTCACAGAAATGTGTGTTTGCTTTTGACACTTCTTGTCCCTACACCTCTGAATATTTGACTACCATGTGCAATTCCTTCAGTGGCAGTGAGTAAGATTGAAAAATGTCCGATTTTGCAGTCAGAGACACAAGCAGAACTCCTTCCCATGAAAGTAAAGCAAAAATAGCTGAAGACCTGAGATTTTAAAACTGAAAAAGTTACTTAATATTTTCAGTGTTTCCTTCTCCTTTGCTCACCAGCTTATAGTACTTGCCTGCCCTTATTGGGTATTCCTGAGTCTTAAACAGCTGCTTCTTGTTGGTGGTTCAGACTCAGCCAGGAACCAGGAAAGCACCAGAATTGTTCTGTTGAGGGCTTAGAAAAGGCATGATGGTATAGTATGTATATGCTGATGGTGCCGTGGATCAGACTTGATTATTTCTCTTGAACTGCAAAAATGCACATAACATAGTTAATACAGTAGTGGTATGTACTTGCTAATGTAAGTCAGTTGCTTTAACTTTGCTATTGAAGGAAAGCTGTAAAAATCTACACAAGAAACTTGTTGTACAACTGTGTCTTTTTCCCACCACCACCCCGAGGTGTTTCTAAAAAGGGAAGGCAGGAGTCACGACAGCATAAGACTAGTTGTTCTCTCGAAGGTCTGGAGGCACTTTAAGGCTTTGGAGGTCTGCAGTATCAGAAATGTTTTCTTAATCATTCTTAATCAGCATAGACAGTCTGATCTTTGTCCATTACAGAATCATTAAGCCGGTTTCATATGATACCTGGTCTTGACTTTCACTAAGTGAAATTGGAAGCTCAATCAATCATTAAGATTTTTGGTTGCAATCTTTTTACTAATCTTACTCAAACTCAATTTGGAGACCACACAAGTGTAAATATAGGTTTATTAGCTGGACTACAGGAATTTTAGTATCCCAGTCTCTCCTAGGTGCTCCTTTAGTTTTTTCTCCATCTGCCTCTGAAGTGTAGGGAACTTATTCATACCTGCCATATTGTCTCTTTCCAGTTTCTCCAAAGGCAGAGGGAATCTGCAGCATTGTAAAGCAGCCTACAGTGTGTGGGGTGGTATGCCCAGTCTCTCCTTGCCCTTTGGTATGCTGCATAACAGGGTCTGCCCATCATGGGGGGTATGCTGTGGCTTATGATTTCGAGGACATGAAGTTGTCATCCAACTGGCAAACCAGGGGGACCTCAGAATTTTTTAAGAAATTGTACAACTGCATCTAAGAACATGTAAATATCAGTATCTCTTCCTAGGTTGACTTTCATCACAGTTTTTTTCAGTAAACCTCCTGATGTCCTATTAAAATGAGTAGGGACTACATTTGTTTCACAGTTATGAAAAACAGGGTCTACATTATAAGCCCAGATGAGGATTTAAGAAATTAACCCTGGCACTCAGACTGGCTTATTTGTTTATGGATAGAAATGTGCAGGCTAAAAGTGTAACAGCAATATAAAATGTTATGTACAGATAAGCAAGCTAAACTGTGATTATTATGAGATTCAGCAACCTCAGCTATGCAGCTTCTTTGCTTTCTCTGGTTGTTACAGGTGAATGGCCAATGGCAAAATTTGACCCATTAGCTCACCCTCTCTGTAAAATCTATATCTGTATTCACAATATACGTGTGCTTACTTTTCTTTTCCTAATGTCTCCGTATAGTGTTGCATTAATGCTACATATACATAGGAATGTAGGATAGTCTGATATTGGCAGCAATATACCGTATGCAGCTAGCATACCAGTGATGAGTCAGGACAACAGTCAATCAATACTATAAATTATTGTTTTTAACATTGTAGCCATGCTGCCACTTACTCTTCTGTACTTCTGTCAATGCTTATCTTATGCTCCCAAATTCATGAACTGTTCTGTACTACAAAATTCATAGAAACCAATGAAAAAACATACCTGTATCATTCATTGGATATAAACTCAATATAAAACTCAACCAGAAGTAATATGCTTACCCTTTTTTTTCTAAAGCCTTTCTGGAGTGACACAGAAACTGCAAAAGGAACAGAACTCCCTGAAATCCTTATGCGTATTTAAACTATAAGATCCTCTTTTGCTCTGCAGCATTGGACTGGAAAACCAAAAGCCTCAGCATCTTCAACATATTTTTTTCACCACATAGTGAAAGGTAGAGGAGAGATAAGTGCAGAGCTGACGTGGTACAAGGCAGCTCTGTGCAGAGACATATTGTTCATTGCTATCACAAAGATGCAATGCCTACTTCCCACTAGTGCTTATTAGTGTGGTCACAGAACCATGCTGAAATGACTCTTTAACTTCCAGTCCTGGTGTTAGCTGTTGCATAGTCAGGTCTAGCACCTGAAACACTTCTGATGTTGATGAAGCCACAGATATTCAACTTTTGGGGGTCTCTTACTGAAGTAACCCCGCGATTTTCAAGTTTAAGAGCTTCCACTGGACAGGATGTATCACAGCAGCATTTTTTTTTCTGTGGTGTTTAGGCACCTCAATTTAATCGAGGTATTAACCCACTTCCGAGCCATGCAGAAACTTCAGACTGAATGTTTTTAAAGGTGATCCCGCAATAATTACATCTGATAAATTATTGCTAGTTATTACCTTTTGAGTTCAACTGTGGTCCCAATACTTGAGGGAGATTTAGATAGGCATAGTCCTTGATTATTGCAATATGAGGTCCTGTCCCCAAAACTTCACTATGTTTCATGAGAATTGGACACAGAAGTAGTAGTTTGACTCCTGTTTCAGAGCATAGGCCACCAATTAGTTTTTCAGAAACTAAATTAGCACAATGAAAAAACCCTTACTAAGTACATCTCTCTCAGGCTGCTAGTCTGGCTCCTGAGGGTAAGGGGGTGGCCTTGAAATGAGAGAGCCCAAGCTTGGCTCCTTTTCCTGTTAGCAGTCACCATAATGACCTTGAGTAAATGCCTCTGTCCTTTAGTTTTAATGTCTGTTAAGTATAGCTAAAGATTTTCACCCCCTTCAGTGGAGTGGGGTGATAAACATATGTGAGAGAGTCTATACTGTAGAGCTATATAATTTTATTATTTCAAAGAAGTTACATGTCCGAGGACCAAAAATGGCAATGTCTTCTGTGTCTTTTTGGAAAGAGTTAAAGGGAAGGAAAAGAAAGCCCTCCTTTCCTGGATCTTTGCACAAAGCATCTCTGTCTGATCCTGTCCTGTTGAAGTCAAAGGCAAAATTCTCATGGACCAAGGAAACTAGGATTTGCCTCAGGATTTTTAACATAACAGCAGAGTTCACCGACCTGACCTAATACTGAAATCTAAAGCCCTAGTGAAACAAGAGCAGCAGCCTGCAGCTACCCTTGTTTAAACAAAAAAGCAGCAGCAAAAAAAAAAAAAAAGACAAAAGGAAGAGGATGATGAAGAAGGAGGTATACTCGGAATGGACAAAAAGAGAGTGCCCCAAAGATCGTGCTTAAAAGATTCAGGCTGTGCACAATACAGCTATAAATTGCTAAAAGATAGGCTTTCTTGTGAGATGTCTTGTACTTCCCACTTCTTAGTGAGCTGGAAATACCCTAAGGACAGCCTTTCATCTGTTGAAGTATTTTGTCATTTCTGTACCTGGGAGTCAGAGCAGGAAATATACAGCAGCAAAGCAATCATTACAGATTCAGAGTAATAACAATAACAATAATAATAGTAATAATAAAGAATTCCTGTAGCAAAGCTCTCTTTGGATGACCTGTTCACATTATGCACTGTAACCCCCTAAAGAAACTGCAAACGTTGTAGTGCTGTATTCTATTACCAGTGAACTTTGTGTTTCAGAAAGTCCCATGCCGTAGGAGAAGGCTGTTAGCTGTAGGCTTGCTTTTTTATAAGACATCTTTTTCCTTTAATCTAAATTTCCAAATTCTGCTCAAAGAATGCTTGCAGGGGTGCAGGCAATATAGATGCATTGTTTCTATTTATACAGAGAAAACATTAATACTTGGGTTGACACGAATAATGCAGCCCTTCCAGCAAAGTAGGGTTAGTAATGTGCCTTTCCATCAGTCAACAGAAATAAAAGACACAAAGACCAGTCATGAACCAGAGATGTGACACGGAGCGTGCTAGCGTTCTCTTCTGGGCTCTTGCACAGGCCTTCAGGCAGTTCTTGAGCATGTGGAAGAGCAGATGGGACCATAACCCCACATCTTGTCCCCCACCAGGCAATGCACACCCGTTGTTGCTCAGTTTAAGGAGAGTAAATAGAAAAAGAAAGCTTTACCACCTGTGTCTTACAACAGGGAAGAAGCTTGAGAACCTGGGTTTTGCTGAGGTCGTACGGAAAATTTTAGGGAGAGAGGGAAATCCAAAGATATGAAGTCTCTGTCACCAGGCCAGCTACCTTACCAGCCTGCATCTGGTTTAGTCTGACATCTCATGAACTTGGTAAATTCTAGGGTTGAGAGAGGAGTCAATGGACTATTGTAAGGGATCCCTGAAACATAACCTAAGTGGCAGTATGGCTTAAATAAACGGTTTCCAAGAGAATGATCTTTGTGTAGCTGGAAGAGCTGCAATACTTGAAAGCTGAGTTAAAATTATGTAGCGCATTTAAAAAATTTCAGGCCAAATAGGCTTTGCACCACACACTCATGAAGGTGTATGTTTTATTGTAATTCCAAGAATTATAATAAGAATTTCCAACTCATTTGGCACAGCAGTGCATTGAAGCTCTGCAGAGCATATAAAGCAGGAATACCCAAATGATATTCTGCTCCCACTGTGCGTTTCTGCCTATTAAGAGGTAGTTTTTTAAAGAACAGGTATATAATTTCAGATCATTTTTGACTCCTGAGAACATTATAGACCTCTTGACTAATGCAGGTGACCTTTTTTATTTGACCCACAAGTAGGTAGATAATAAACAATGTGATATCACAAGTCATAGAGAATAGAAAGGAGATACTTTGTCAACATGTGGAATCTAAACTGAGCCAAGAGATTATTTATATGCTCAGACTTTTGCTTCAGATCAACCCATTCACTCCTGGACAGGAGAATTTGACCCTGGAGATGAAAATAAAATTATCCACAAGGTTTTTTTCCATTTCAAATACTGTCATCTTTCTTTCCAACCTGCTCTTCTTTCACAGACTATAATTTATGCTGGCTAAAGAAGGTCCTTCAAGAGTAGTGCACAATTTTCCTTGATTTTATACTGGGGAGACAAAATAGGAGGCTAAGAAATATCACTGTTTTACTAATGCCATTGTACTGACCTCGTTCACAGTAAGAATTAGTAGCCTGAGAAAAGCTAAAACTGTTTTTAGCCAAATTCTTAAGGATCCTTATTTAATCCACATTTTATTCACACTTTTGCTTAGTCAACAACAGTGTAATGGTAACACACCATAAAATTCATTTTTAGTGAAATATATAGTTATATTATACAACAGTTTACACAATAAAAGGTCCCAGTTTTGAGACCGGAGAGTTATTTCCCTTTCTCCTTTGTAAGGATAGTTTTCTAGTCAGTAGTCAGAGGGATGATCAGAAGTGGGGGAGTGGGATAGTCATAGTTTGCCTTTTTCTCCACCCCCTCCTATTCTTTTCTTGTCAAGTTGCTCACCTCAGTACATCAGGTTCACTTAACTCTTCACATTTTTCACAGGAGAGAGAAAATAGTTCAAATTTTTTCAAGAAGGTCACTTTCCTGACATAGTAATTGTTTTTATAACAGTATCAGCTCTCGTGTCTGTGCACCATGGACTAATCTGTAAAAGATAATGTGTGAGAGGAAAGTTCCAAGGATCCCTCTTTCATTATACAGTGGTATGAATGTATGTTTACACCAGTGCCGAAAATAGAATTTCAGCATATTTTTTTAAATGTTTGACGTGAAGAGCAATTCAGTAATGTTCATTTGCTTAAGATTTTTGTTCAGAGGAGGCACATGGAATAACTTATTCACATAGTACGTTTATGGAATTCTGTTTTGTTTATCGTCTCTGCTAAAGGTTTGCCTTGGTGGCAGTAGTGAAGATCCAGACATCATCCTTGCTCTACTGCAGATTCAAAAGGGTATGTGCTGCATTTTGGGCTCTGCATTTTGGGTACGTTCAGCTAAGTTGTGGACTCAATTTGGAAGACAAAATATACTTTCATGCTTAAATCTACTAGCATTCACAAAGGTGTTTATAACACTCTATCCGTCATTAAGCACATGCTTAAATCCTACAGGCCAGTGTGCTTATGTAAGCACGCCTTGCTGAGGAAGGATGGAATTATAACATGGTTAACGTCAGGAAAAGTGCAAGTGATTTGTTGACAAATGTCTTTCAGTCTACCAGCTTTTATTTTTTCTCTTTCTAGGGAGCACTGCTCTAAGTATCTGGAAGGCCTTTTTCATCACTGTATTCTTTGGGTCACCCTCAATGGTATTATCCATTGGGGCAACTCCTAATACAGTATGTCTTGATCGGCTTTTAGTCTCAGCAAGCAGGTGTACAGAAGTTGTTCCCATTTAATAGATTCTAACCTGATACTGAACTTTTTTTTTTAACTATTAATCATGGATTTGTAAATGTACTTAAAAATACTTCTACAGTAGCCAAATAAGCATGAATCACCTAGTCCATTTGTGATTCAGGAAGGACGCTCTAAAGCTTTTGCAATCACTCAAAAGCAATACGGTGCCCCTACCACTGTCAATATTTCACACAGTTGGGTCAGGAACTATGGTTGCAAAGAGCATTGAATTATGGATCTGTACTTTTCAAACAACAAGGTCATTTTTTGGAGCTGTTGACCACATGAGTCCAGAGAAGGACGTTTAATCAATTTTGCACAAGTGAGTTAATGGGTGAAGGGCACAAGTGTAAGGCTAAACTTTCAGAGACTAGGTAACCCTTTAATGACTCCTATTGTCCATGCAAGTTTTGACACCTTGGATTCTCAAGATTATGGTCATTCAGAAGGAAAGAGACAATGAGGTGCTTCTTGAAGCAAATACAGAGTATGATACTACAAAGATAGAAGATGCAGTGAGGAGGGCTGGTATTTGTGAACTGTGATTATTGATGTGGAAATCAGACAATGAAATGAGCTATTCTCCCCTCTCACCCACCAAGGCCTCGACTGCCCAGATGAGCATATCTGGATAACAATCACTTTTGGCAGGTGCCTTCTGATATTAAATGATGTGGAAAATTTTGGTTCTACAGATGAGTTCTCAGATGCTCTACATGATGAAAACCAGAAGAAAAGTAATTCAAAAGTATGATTAATTTTAAAATATATGTTGGAAAGAGAGTATTTGGAGAGAAGCGGCAAAATCACATGGGGCCATGACAGAAGGTGCTGTGAAATCTGCAGTTTAGTCCTCAGGAAAAACAAAGGAAAAAAGAAACGGAAATTACGTATTTGGGAATGTATCCCATAGACATTCAGCAAAACCTGTGAAGGGACATAGCCTTTGTGGGATGAGAAATTGGTAGATAGCTAAAGAGCAGGTATCTTTGTGCTATTGAGCCTTTTGTGTGGACATGGATATATGCTACAAATAAGGCGGTCTTCTGGCAAAGTCTTAGGAAGTTTATGGACACTAAAGTATCTACAGCGTTGGTCTTAGGTGTCAGTATATTTGTTGATTCTGTCAGGTTGATTGTGTGCTAGTGGCATTGATCTGCCCTAAGTTGTGTGTCCCTGTAGGCTGCACAGGGACACTGGACAGAATTTGGCTTCGTTGAGGCAGTATTCCTTCCAGAGTCCCTTAGCATGAAGGGAAATCTGCAGTATACCAGGCCCCTTTTGGATCTGCAATACAATTCTTTCTTCCTAGGCAACACTTACTTAAATGTCAAAGTTATTTTTTTCACAGATACTGACATGAAACTAACTGGCATATCTTAAAATGTTTCACTAAAGAAATTGCCACAAAATTTCAATAAAATAATAGTATGAAAAAAACTAAGAGGAGCAGATTGCTTGTAGAAGTTAGCAATAGTTTTGCGAGAAATGTCAAATTGAAAACGGTCATTTTCATGACCATTTTCAGAGAAAAAAAATGCATCTGTCTAATCTATCCATCCATCTATCCCTACAGAGAGAGAGAAGTGCTGGGGAAGATACGTAAGAATGTGTGTGTCTATGCGTGCATATGTATATTTGTAAATACACACCAAGAATGTCAAGAAAATACACTTACATTGATAGTAGGAGTCATTTCACACACTGGCGCAGCCAGATCAGGAGAAAGAGTTGAGATTAGCCCTTTTCTCCTTTCCCAGTCGTAGAGCGTTTCAAGAGCCAGAACTGCTGCCAGCATAATTTAGACAGGCCAGGTTGCTGTTCTAAGTTACAGATGCTTTTCCTGGGTTGCCTGTGGGTAGTTCTGCAACCTGCAGCTGTCAAGGGTATTTGGAGCAGCCATAGCGTTGAGTGCTATCATTTACCGCTGTGCAAAGTGGACCGGAGCTTGCATGGGAAGACTTCAGTTTGGCTGTCTCTGGTTGGCATGTGAGTTTTTATAGCCCTGGAAAAATATGTGTGAATGTGCAAGTGTGTGGGTATGCAGATGATCGGGTTGGGAATTTCTTCTCCTGCAGAAGTCTTTCTCTCTCTAGTTCATTAATGCCCTCCACACTTCATAACAACCCCTTCTCATGGCATCAGGGATTTACTAGATCACAGAGGAGCACTGTGGTTTCGTTCCCAATGTGGCAACGTAAAATGCCTGATGGAGCTGCCTCACTGGCTAAATAACTGCACTTGCCACGTGGGTCGTGGGGTGGGAGATGTGAGCAAAGTCCCCCTGGTCATCTGCAGCCCCGGGCCACCCGCCAAGGTGCACCCCTACGCAGAGCCAGAGTGCAGGGGTCACTCCTCCGACCAGGACAAATGCATCCTGGCACTCCTGTGGAGTAGGAAACAAGTCATTCCGGTAACCTAATTCAACGCTATGTGATACATTTTTTTTCCTCCTCAGATTTCATAACCAAACTGCTCTACCATGTATTTTTCAGTAGCAAAAATAAATGTACTTGCTGATTATTTTCTTGATTGCTGTGTTCAGTTACTGAGAACCAAAATGAACATTAACTTTTAGACTTCCATCAAAATAGTTTATTTTATACCTACTTTTTCATGGAAAAAAAACCTCCAAATTTGTTCAGTTGCAGTATTTTGTTTGGTTTTTTTACTTTTCCTGCTCTCACAATCTAAATACAGGAGAGAAAAGTCTGGATACACTTCAAAGTCAAGGAGCATGTAAAATTCACTGTGATAAATTATATGTTGTAGGCACAGCGGAATTTAATGCGGAGAATAGAAATCTGTGGGTTCTTTTCTGTCAGAAATTTGTGTGAGTGGATAAGTGTGTAAGCACGTTCCTGGTATTTCTCTCATTGATAATCTGCACTCATTAACCTATGTGTACACATTTTTATTTGGATAATTATCATCAGGATATTCATTTTACGTCACTCTTGACTCTAGCTAGACTTTGCAAAGGACTCTAAGGAAGCTTAATTTGCAAATTACACTGAAATTCAATAGGATGTGGGCATATACCTGGTTTAGGCAGCACTGAAAACACAGCTGACACAGATGTATGGTCACATTAACATAAAATATAGATACAGCAGAAATTCCACTATCAATGAATGAAAAAGGTTATGACACTTTAGGACAATTTTACAGTGCAGAAGACTTATGCAAGGGAGTTGTATGTGATGTAACCACATTCCCTGTACTTTTTTATTAGGGAGGAAAAGTTCACTGCTATGACATCTGAAGAAGACCACAAAGACCCTTTCCTGAAGACTGTAATGAGAACAGGTTACATTTCTACCAAGTTCCACATTCTCATTACAAGCTTTTTAATGAGAAGGGATTAATTTTCTGCCATTTTCCATTCTCATTACTACTCAGTCAAGGGAATGAGGTATCAGGAGTTTAATGCCTAATTTATATTCAATGAATCTTAGTAGTGAGCTGCACTCTTTTGACCTTTTCAATATTTTATACTTTGATTGGGTGGTCACTTGACTCCTGCATTGTTTATAGCCTTATTATAGTAGCATATAGAAGAAAAAATGGACTGGCTATCCAATCAAAACTACAAAATAACAGAAGGGTCAATTTAGTACCATACACACATATCAGTTCAAGAATATACATGACATTAAACTGTAGAAATCTTCTTCCTGTCAGAACTACAGGAATGAAAATAACACTCAAGTCCATGTGATCAACCTTGCAACTAGAACTGGGGACTAGAAGAAACCAGATATATTCTGTAGTGACGAGGGTTGCCTTTACTTCCTCCTTAAGTACTCTGTTAAAGCTATGAGCAACAGGGTGAAGATTTACAAAAGTACTTTGTCATGTTTTACAGTTTGCTTACCAGTACTTTGCACAAAGGACAATGACTGCAGAAGGAGCAAGATGATGAAGAATCAGGTGCATTGTACTGCCAGTAGTTAGCACTTCCTGAAAAGCTCATTAAATATCTGTGTGAAATATTTTAATAGATTTTTTTGTGAGACTTGTATAGTAAATGTGAGATGATATAAGGGTAAGTTGGGAAAATTTAAATCTATGAAAAATTGAACTGTAATGCCAGACTATTTAAAAAAAAAAAAACAAAACACCCACAAGCAAAAGTACCAAAACAGTATGATGTATTTCTGGTATAGCATTTGAACTGACGTGGCTAAGCAACCAAATCTCTGGAATCAAATTTTCTCTGAAAAAAGTCATACAAGAATGAAAGTTCTTCTTATCTGTTAGTTTCTTTCAGATTTATTGTAGCCCAAAGATACTAAAAACCACCTCCACCCTGCAAAGAACTGTACCTTGAAGATATGATAACTAATTTATCCCTTGTTTAAAGTGGATCGAGGGCAAATCTGTGGCTGCAAAGATATTTTGAAATTACTTAATTTGGAGTCACTTGCAGAAGTGATGAAATTCAAAATTACCAGTAGAAGAACATCCAGAAAAGAAAGAGTTAGTTTAAAAAAAAAAAAAAAAAAAAAATCCATTTGATTTTTGTGTGAAGCCTTCTATCTATTTTTTTTAATTAACAGAGCCTGTTTACAGAGCTCAGATAATTATTCTTTTAAACCTGACTAAATAATTAATTTATGTCAAACAAATATCACTTCATTACTGGAAAGAAATATAATTGATGTTCTGTAACCCTCTATATAATAAACATACTATTCATTCCTTAACTATTAATTCTCGAAAACCACGTTCAACAGTCAGTTATAATTAATTTGCCATACAATACATGTCTTATTAAATGTAAATTAAATCCAATTTGAGACCCATCGTTTAAAGCATTACTCAGAATGTCATTGCTGGACTCCCCCAAAGAAACATCATTTAATACAGTTTGTGAGGCCAGAGGGAGAAATAACAGTTTGGGTAATGAGGGCACTATCAGACCTGTGCCATTTTAACTGAAAGAAAAATTAATATATTAGATCCTCGCAAGACAGATTAGAAAGAAGAAAGTGACAAAAGTAATAATGTGAATACTGAAGGGACTCTTCACCTTAAATGAGCCCGGTCAAATACATTTTTAGCCTCAATGACATCAAACTGAAATACAAGAAACAAAAGATACACGCCTGCTTCAATAAAAGCAAAACAGAAGTCATTACTGCAGAATGTGGTGGAGTAAGTCACCATTCCAAATAATATACGATTATGTCCCTCATGCATAAAGCCAAGGCAGCTTTAGGGATCAGAAAGTTATTTCAATTTCCAGGAAAGAATTACTCTACAGGTACCCAAGTAATAAAGCAAAAATATTTTGCATTTATCATTACAAAAGAACTTCAGATGGAGAGTATGTACGATGGAGCAGCTGAGAACAAAAATTTGTTGGGCAGGTGGTAAAATAACAGATTAGGAAAAAAGGTCCAAGTATCACTCAGAACTTGTGTTTTGCTAATACTTGGTAATAAATTTCAAGACAATACAGCTGACTTTCTTGCAAGGTTCTTTGCCTTCTCCATCGTAGAAAACTCTTATCGTTAAGTTGAAGTGATGCTTTCAATAGATTTTATATGGTTCTTCAGGATATAGTACACACCATAAATTAAAAAGAAAAATTCTTAACATGATCCTTACATATGGTTGCTATGGATTAATAACGGAGCAAATGATAGGTATTCTTGCTATGAAAAATCCTACGTATTAAGAGCGTGGTGACCACAGCATACTCTCTGTTTTTTTCTTTTTCCTCATAAGCTGCTGTATCAACAACTGTACTCCCCTGTTCTGATCTCTTTGGTGAGTGGACAAGACAAGGCTGAGCAATACATGGTTATTGTATAAAAACAGACACCTGTTGAGAGTATAGACGTATTTTGAGACTTTCTTTTATATAGCCAAAATATGCAGCAAAAGGTGATGAAGCAACAATTAATTATCTAGGATAACAGAATATTCTGAAGGGAGATTCCTGTATATGTGGTATTTATTCAGTCTATTAATCATTATATACATAGGTTCCCGGCACAGGTGCATTGGATTTATGCTTGGTTTGCCACTTAGTTTGATATGTCATGTCATGCTTAGCAGTATCAATAATGTATGTAGACATAGACAAATATAAACACCATGTATAATCACTATACTTATAGTTAGAATCATAGAAACATCTAGGTTGGAAAAGACCTTTAAGATCATCAAGTCCAACTGTAGGTAAATATATGATGAAATCAATCTTATTTTTTATGAAAAATTAAACACTGTACAGTAGTTGCTTCATAGGGAAAAAAAAAAAAGCAAGCTCTTGCTCTTCATCCTGTTAACTCTCACACTTGTGTCTTGCTGGTTTTCTTCTGATGCTTCCAGTTCCCTGTGATGGCAATGGTAGTTAAAGGCACCTTGGGCCTTGCAAGGCTGAGTCATATCCTGTATGTTTCCAAAGGGTCTAAGCCAGCAAAGAGTCCCATTTTCAGAAATGAATTAGACATTTGAGTCAATAACCCTCAGGGTAGTCTTGCAACCACAGATACATGAGCCAACTTTAAATTGACTAGCTCAGGTACCGGTAGCAGTCTGGTTGTGGCACCACTGAGTTTACTGCATCCTACATTAAGTCCTGTGTTCCTCTGAGGATTTGGGCTTACAAACGTACTTCACTTTTGGAAATGGAACTTGGACTTCTAAATCACTTGGGCATCTTCATGATTTTTATTATTTTTCCCTAAGCACCCTACTTTTTCTGCAGTGTTGTGGTGGGGCATCAACAACACATTTTCTATGGAGACTTTCTGTTCATAGTATCTTTCAGAGCAATTATATAGCATCATGGGGTGAACACATCTGCTGCTACTTTCTGGGGGAGAAGAATATAAAAGAATTCACTGAAGACTCGCCAAGGACTCTAGTGAGCCCTCCATGAAGACATTTGCTGTTTTTCACTTTTGTGCCATACTGTGAAAGTTAGGAAAATAAAATAAACTTGTCCTTTACCTCTCAGCTCGATCCTTATCCTCTGGTGCCAGTCTACTTTGTACAGTATTTTTTTTTTCCTTGTGTGGAGGTCAAAGATGAAATGTTTTATTTGATCAAAATTAATTCAGTATTCAATTGGTCTCCAGTGATCAGAAAGTAGCATAAGAAGTAGGAAGTAAAATATGTTCCTTTAGGTATTCCTGGGGAATATACATCTGTCACTGAACTAGCTGATTTGCAGATTTCATTTCTGTTGCACATAAAATCACAGCTTGGTAATTTTATTTTATTTTATTTTTAGGCAGTAAATAACTTAGCTCATATTACAAAGGAAGCTGCAATGCCAGAAGAAAGAATGACGGAACAACAAATTAAAGATGAACAGCTCTTGAAAGTCTGAAAAACAAAGTTCTGATGAATGCTTAAAGGATGGGCTCTTTCTGCTACTATCAGTTGACCTAGCACAGCACTCACTCTTGCTTCCCAGCTATGGCTAAATTCCCACATCCTTTCAGCAACATGCTATCCCACAAAGTTCTTAGCTCTGTAAGCCCTATATAAAATTCTTGGCTGCTTTCAATTACTGACAGAATTTTACAATGACCTTTATATTTTTTACCTGTCCCATTTGAAACCCTTTTCAATACAGAAAAAAAGAAAAATTAAAAATTTTTCTTACATATGACCCCTAGGTTAACCTTCACCCCCCCCCCCCCCCCCCCAAAAAAAAAAAAAAAAACCAAAAAAAAACCCAACAAACCAAACCTCTAACCAATAAACAACCCAGTTCCAGATTGGCAAAGCTGGGATTCATTAGCATTAATGATATAAAACTTTTCTTGCATTTCCATCTTCTTTTACTGGACTTTTGCCCATTCCTTCTGCCAACTCTTTTTTTCATGCATTTTTCAGCACTTGGTGCTTTTCATAAACTTGTATCTTCAGAAATAAACAAATTGCCTGAATCTTAGCTTTAAATTTTTACAAGTAAATTTCTCCCTTTTATATATTTTTGGAGAGCAGCTCCAGAACATGAGTGTTTTGATAAAGCATATAACAGAAATTTGATAATAATTCCTGCTTTAAAAAACTAATTCTTCTTTTTCACCAAACTCACAATTTTTGACTGTGTAATTTGTTGGACAATGAAATTTATTATTTTTAAACTCTTTTTGCATTGGACTTACCCTTTCTTTATCTACTTGTCCATCCTGCCCATTATGGCTTTTAGAGTGGCGTGCTGACTTGTCAAGCCATGTGTCATTCATCTCTCTCCCCTGTCATTTTCATCAACCTTTCAAACTGGTTGACATCTAAAGTGGCAGGAGATATATCAAAAGGTAGGGCTAGCAGGTAGAGCAGCTGTTATCTTATGTTAGGGAAACTATGTTTTCTCCAGCTCAGTTCTGCTGAATCACATTCTGTTAATAAATTAATGAAGTTTTCATCTTTCTAGCTTGTGGTTCTTTCTGCTCTTGCATTTCTCCTAAGTATCACTGTACGTACTCCTTCTCTTCCTCCTCTGTCCCCGAGAAATGAACATAGGTCTGTACATCATGGCTATGGTACTATCTGCAATGTCTCATGGAAATTTTAGTTCTGGGACTACTCTGTTCCAGTATTGTCTCTGGAGCACTGCTTTCTAGGTACACTGCACCTCTTAACGTGCTCTAAAGTTTCCTCTTTGCTTTTGATTTCCATGATGAATCATTTTGTGACTCAGGTGGAAAAAAAATAACGTCAAACTTACACGAACTGAAAATGTTTTGGGTTCTTTCAATGTTGTCTTTGAAAAGAAAAAGATACAGAAGGAGAGAAGGGATTGCCTTCATCAAGTAGCCACTTGGTTTTAAATTATTTCTGTCAATTACGTATATTTTTCCAATCAGTTGTATTTTATGGAAAGTTAGATAAGTGTGTTACATCATAGCAGTAACTCCTGAACATGTTTTTCAAACAAATAGAGAACAGGGAATCTCAGATGATGAGTGAACAATCCTCTTGCAATTGGCTTTTGTAATGACAGCAACAAGATATTCACAATTTGTCACACTGCAAATTATTTATTTGAGATTAGAATTGGTCCCTCAGTGTCGTGTGATCTGAAAATGTGTATGCCCAATTAATTATCTTCATACACACTCAAAATTAAATTTACACAAACTATCTAGTCATACACACATCCAATAATAAGCTTGGGTCTTTGATACTTATTGTATAGACACTTAACAACTTTCAGTGCTGTAATAGTTTCTTTTTCTGTCCTCAGTCCCAATTCTGATACTGCTGTGCATGGAAAGTAGCATTAGAGATGTAGGGAAGCCCTTGAATAAGCTCTGTGTTATTCACATGGGCTGGGATCACAGAGCAAAGGCAGAGCTTTTGGTGTTCCCAAACGGTGTAGAGAAGGGAGCATTAATTCTGACATAAAAGGAAAAATCAAAGCAGTATAGGGCAGAGCATGGTAAAGGATTTGGGTTCCTATTTTTACTGCAGCTGTTGGGTGTAGAAGCAATCTTGGATCTCCCTTGCTTCTTAGAGGCCACTACTAACTGCTACAGGAGCATCATGTTTTGTGCCTTTCTCTCTTGTCACCTGGATAAGGAGAACTATGCACTCTGTGAAAATTAAGCAGTGCTTGGTGACTACCCTAAGAGTTGTAGCCCCGGAAAGGCATTTGGAGCATTTAGGATCAGTGCACCATGGTGCTCCACAAACTTCTTTTTCCACAGGAGCATTAAGTAATCTCCTGTCCTCATCACCATGCCCCCTCAGCTCCACAAATACATTCAAAGGATGGTCTTGCCTTTGGCTGCCAACGAAGAGAAATATGCTTGTTGGAAAATAAACATCAAACAGTAAACTTTCCCAGAGGACAGTAATTCTGTTTTCCACCCAGCTGTGACACCTTCTGAAGTAAGCTGTCTTGGGAACATGCTATGGTTGGTTCATGTAACATCTTCCTTACCTGAAACAGCATTTGCTGAAGGTGAGAGTCTTCCAGGATTTATCTTGCTTCTTTCCCATATTTAAAAATATTCCTCACTATAAAATCATGTAATTTTCAGTGTCTGAATAATGTCTAGATTCACCATCATTAGAATAATGACTGAAAGAAAAAATGAAAGGGAACAAGTCACTGCCTAGCTTCAGAAGGGTTCGGTAAAGGAGTAGAGAGGATTAATGTGGAAATGCAAGGAGAATGAAAAATTTGGAATACATGGTAAGAAAAAAGCAGACAGTAGAGATGGGGAAAAAAGATGAAGAATTTAAGATGCAAGGAGGTGAGGGAGACATCCAGCAGAAAGAGAGTGTCTGACTCCATTTAACTGCACTTGGAGGCTACTTGGCTCTTCAAGGAGCACAAAGCACCCTTGAGTATGAATTATGTAAGAAGCTCTAGAGGGCCAGCTTGTCTGGAGCTGAAGCTGACTATTCACCTATTCATTTTCATTAAAAAATGTGACTGCAAATGTTCATAGAAAATGAATACAAATAAGCTAGTCATATTTTTATGCTTGGGTCTGTTTGACTGAAGAATTAAAATTCTTGTTTACTCCTAAGTTTACTTAAGCTCGGGGTAAAGCAAGACCATCAGAAAAGCATAATAGCTGAGGGCAGAAAAAGGCACCCATGGAGTCCAGTGGAAATGGTTTATTTATTTTAAATAACAGTTGGTGTGCACACGCACACGTCTTTTGTACTCAAAGACCATGACTGACATTTGACTGGGAGGAACACAAGAAGGGTCAGTACATTGCTCAATAGCTCCCATTCCACTTGCATTCCTACAGATTTTGTACTGGAAGAAAAGTGCAAACAGAACTGACAGAATTCGAACCAAATGGAAAACCCACTAGGATATGTTCAAAGCAAAGCATTCAGTAATGTCTTTGTATTCAGAGAAAGAAACGTCACTTTCCAGTGTAGGTCCTAGGAAAGGAGGTCTGAATTTCAGAGGGAAAAGGTGTCGTACGATTTTGTGATGACATACAGGTTTTGTCATCATATGAGCAAAGCTTGATTGGATAGAAATACTGAGAAAGTAACACTTTGGTCCAAACACCTTTGAACACTGAGAAAGTTTTTCCTGGATCTGATTATAGTTGGGACCTGTAATTCACATTAGAGCTCTTGTACAAGCATCTTCCTGCTTTTCAGGCGAGGCGTCAGGCCTTTTTGTAGGAATCTTTGCTGCGACTAATCAGCTGATGCGGCTCAGTGAGGAAGGCATTGAAGTGCTCTTTGTGACCCATGACTCTAAAGTAATTTAAATCAAATATATCTTCAGGTACACATTAGAGCAGCCGTAAAGATACCTTAAGTTGAAGGAGCTGTCACATCTCAAGGACAAAGGACACCACCTCTATTTGATTCCTATAGCGTCATTTAATTATCATGAAAGAGTGACACAGCAACTGATTCTGCATTTGAAGACACCTTTTTTTTTTAATAACATTTAGGAACATAGATCTTCATGTCACTTTACCCTAGCACAGAGCAAGGCAAGTCAGGACCATTAGAAACAATTTCCCATTGCTTCTTTGCACTGTTTACAAAATACCACAAACCACATAAAGCAAGATCAGAATCTCATGAAATGTATGTAATGAATGATTTTCTCTGTTGTAGGATTTGATAACTCCAAGAACATGTGATATACTAACGGTAAAAATCTAAATATTTTGGAACAAACCACTGCAACTGCATGCTACTGAATTTTAAGACTACTCCAATCTGGATCTGGATCTGGGTGTGTTTTAATACTCTCACCACCCCACTGTGTATAGTGTTAACTGCTTCTAGTCTCAGCCCAGCAAGCTGACATTATCTGCTGCAAAATGCCAGCCAGTAATGAGAAAACTTTAGCTGGTCTGCTTCTAAACTTTGGGGTGATGACAAATCAGCTTTCCAAAACTATTGACAACTGCATAGATTCTCCATTTACATTACCTGTATTTTAAAAGCTGTGTCACCAGGAATCAGCTCATCAAATTCATTCCCAGCTGCAAGGTGATGGTGCATTGACAATACCTGGTTAGCTTCCCAGTCTGCTTTTCTGAAAGATACAAGTCTTCTCAAGAGAATAAAATGCAGGCACTCTTGAAGAAAGAAGCAGAATAAATCAGTCAAATGATACCATGCTTCTCTTCTTTTGTATTTCAGGGAATAGTGAATTAAGCTTCTATGCTCTTTAAATTGCAGTTTTCACAAAGACAGTTTGGAATCAGTAAATATCTAAATGCCAGAACTAGCTTATTCAAGTTTCCTTGTGGGTATTCACCTCAATATCATCCACATTATGCATTTAGAAGTGAGCCTGATTGCTGCATTCTGAGCTGTTTCTTTTTTCTGTGCCTTCCCAGATTTTGTTCTCTGCAACATTAGGATACAGAAGAAAATATAGCATGTAGTTTTGTTCAGTCAGAACTCAGGTATCATCTGATTTTGCCCTGAATGCTCTGCTTCATGTCTGCTGGCGACATTTAGTAGAGAGGGAAACCTGACTAAGAAATAATGGCTAATCATGGTAAGAATAATATTCCTCCACTCTTGTATAGACTGCTATCTTACTTTTTCATTAATTACTACTCATAGGAGCAAAGATGGATCATCTTAGTCACAGAAAGACTTTCATTGACCCCCAATATTCAAGACACCAAGGCAAGAAAAAATTGTCTGCAGCAACAGAGATGAGGTTCCAACAGCAATGAACATACTGCTTTGCCTGGCTGGCAGATTTCCTGATGTACAATATCACTCCATCTCCCATTCTCTGCCCTACATACATTTTCTTCAAGCAAAAGAGACATGAGCAAGTGTGATTACCACTCCCCCCCCTCCACTTTTCACACCGTAAATATTAGGACCACTGATAAAAGTATCTCTTTCTGACTGGAGGAAGGAGGCAAAAGAGGCAGTCAAGGAGCAGTCCACAGAGAGCATGGGACAAAGCCGGACGGTGGTTGATCCCAGATTTCCATGGGGGGAGCTGTAGTCTCTCTGAACAGTCAGGGTATGGATCTCAGCTGACTTGCAGCCGGTAGCTGATCAAAACTAACTTGTCTTACATGGAGACGCTGCATGACACTGAGGGGAGACGTTTGCCAGTGGCTTAGAAGATGTCTGATTAATTCCTGGCTAGTGGAGCAATTTGGAAGGCTGCCTTTGCTGGGGATGCAACTATAACCTGTGAATTTGCTTTGCCATGGCAGTTCCTTTGGGTCCATTGCCCACTGTCAGGTTCTTTTCTTCTCTGCCCCTCCAGATTTGGAGAGGAAGAGATCTTCAAGCTATAGAAACACTTCTTATTTCTGTCATTCCCCAAACCTATGAATATAGGCAGCTCCTGTTGTGTGAGAAGCGCTCGCACAATTGTATTTTGTGGGAAGTGTCATGAAATGTGATCTCTGATTAGTTAAATAGGAGACTCTATGGTCCCTCTACACTGAAGGTCTGGGTATCACTGCTTCACATTAAGCTCTTAATTTAAATGGTCTTTGGCCATCTTCAAAACCAAAGAAAATTAAAGACGCCTCTCCTATTTCGGTGTCCTGGAGCTATGCAGAGAACAAATTCTGAACCATTACAAATCGCTGATTCAGTTTAGCATTGGAACTAATATTTATATTTGAGAAGGTAATGCTCCATAAATAGAAGTTGAATAACAATTAGTAGACCTCCCTTTCTTTTATTTTTCTGGGTGCCTTCTGGACAAATTTTCATTGATTTTTCAAAGTAAATGTTATTGTATTAAGGGAAGATATCAATGATAGTGAAATAAGAACAAAATGTAGGGACAGAAAAATAATATAAGCCTATTTTCAATATGCCACAAAGTAATATTTATATTGTTTAGCCTTAACGTTATAGGAGAAAATGGAGCAAAGAAAGTTGTAAAGAGGCATAGGCTGTAGGATGATATGGAAAACAAACATTGTCATACATACTGGCAAAAAAATTCCACACTTGATATGGAAATTTGTGATGCTATAGCATAATATCTATTCTGCACTCTATCCAGCCGCATTTAACCAGGTCTAATTGTGTTTGAACATCCTCAGAAAAACTTGGACGTCTTCAGAAGCCAGGCTCATTAGCAAAAACCCAATCGTTAGAGATATGGAAGTAATATGCAAGGTTTTCAAGTCACCACTAAACTTAGGTGGTTCCATTTGAGAGTATTTTAATGTCAATTCAGAAAAAAAAAATTTAAAGGGCTCAGCAACATTTTTGGACTCAGTGGTTAGGTCTGTATGAGTAAAGTAGATTGTGCCTGGGGATGTCAGTGGGCCCTGGAATTTGTGGTCTGTCCTGCAGGAGTGCTACCCAGTGCACCAGGGGCTGGTGTTGACTTGGATGTTTGCAGACAATTGCTGTGTACATTTCTCAAGTACCAGCAGGCAGTCTGTGTGCCACTGCTCTATTCTGCATGGCCCTATGTTTTACTAGCATAGGGGCAGGTTATCCAGCAACCTTGTTAATGATGGACTAGGTTTTTGAATGGGCCTATGAGAGTTTGGAGCAAAGCTTCCAAGGAATGTCAAAGGACCTTTACAAAATATGGGTCTAAGTGGGTATTTTGCTAAACTGCTGGAAAATATTTCCTTCAACCCATAGTAATTTAGGGTCTCCAATTTTTAATAAAGAGAATCCTAAGCTGATTTCGTCTCAGTTGTCATTCTAGGACCAAAAAGTAGTTCCTCTCTACTTTTTTGTTGAGGGACGGGTGGGTCCTCAGCTGGTGTAGTTCAGCTGAACAAAATTTGTGTTTTAGCTTAAATGAAGTTTTGTGGGGGATCTTTCTCTCTCAGCTGGAAGTGCAAATGGGTATTGGCCATGGGTTGGTCCTGCTGTCAATGATAATGGGAAAATTGATGGTCGATGACAGGAACAATTTGTTAAGAGCTCCAGCTAACTCCTCTCACAGTTTAAAAATGTCTAATGTGATTGGTTGCTAGATGAACTGGCAGTTCTGAAGAACAGATGGGACTGCAAAATCAGGGCTCAATAAAGCATGCCAGAGGTGGGGCTAGATCTCATTTTGAGCCTCTCTTAATGAGTGTGGGTGGGGATTGTTTCCCCAGTCTGGAACGGTTTATGGCAGTGTGAAATTTCTATGCATACACAGAGAACTCTCATCCCCCCCACCTGCAGTATGCCCATGATTTCTCCAGGAACATGTGTCATCGCATACAATATGATCGCTAATATAGTGGGAGGTGGTATTAGATAACAGTTTGCTAGCACATTCTTGTGTATTAGCAAAATACGTTGAAGTTGCCTGAGAATTTTTACTTAGTTTTGAAGTGCTTTAAGAAATTACTTGCTAATAATTAGTACAGCAGAGAAAGGCTGACTTCAGTCTATCATGAGGGCCAAATTAAGGTTTTAAATCTGGTCTTTTCAGTAGGAGCCAAGAGGTAGACACTGGAATATGTTGCAACCCAATGAAGTAGACCAAGTAAGTACCCCAGCAGAATCAACAAATGTTTGGGTAGTAGTTTGAATCTCACCCGCCTGTTACTCATAAACCATAGTAAATGGTAATTAACTTCACTGTTTTTAACATGCTCTCTGACTTTGTACTGAAGTGGACTAGAAGCTGCCACATGATTACTCCAGCTCAGCTGTTGGGGTGGTAACCTTTAGGGAAAGGGTTGTAATGAAAAGCTGGTAGGCAGCGAAGAAGGTCTGTGGTTTCTTAAGTACTGTTACAAAACCCTCCATCAAAATGTTCAACCAAATCAGGTAGGGCTTATCATAAAAGCAGATCACAAATAAAAGAAGTTATCAAGCTATTTCATTAAAATTTTAAGTATCAGAAGTGCAGCGATCATTGCTATAAGAAATTCGAGATCCTGAACTGTAAATCACCTTCGTCTTTGTAAGAGCTTTTGTTTTGTTGTAGGCACTTTGGAAGGTTTCCACTTGCAGTAACTCCAGGGTATCAGTAAGCATATCTGCACCCATATTCTGTTGAGTTTCTGAAGCAACTCTGGTCCCTGCATCATTGTATTTATTTAGACATTTTAGGATCAAACAGGGTTGTGCATACGTAGCAGAAAATTGACTGGCTTGCTGAAACCCAAAGTTTTAGTAGGACTTTACATTCCAGTGTTTTAAATAGTATCAGGATTTTATCCACTGTCATAATGTACATAAATATTCATTAAAGTAGGGACTGCGTTGGAAATGTCCGGTTTTCCAGATAAGCTCCCTACCTACCAAATTATCAAGTTATTCTTGTCCTTCCTCTTTAGTTCAGTAAACAATTAAATATTCCAACAAGGAAGAACAGCATGAGCAGGATAGCTGGAGAGCAGCCCACTTCCAAAAAATCTTGTGGCAATAGGTATAGTATTCTCTCTTGAAAGTGGATCCCTCACAATTGGAGAAAATTCTGATGCATTCTCACATCTCATGACTGCTCTCATGAGGTGTCCAATGAAAGTAAACATGCATCTGCTTCCTGATTTTTCAAAACATGTCTGAATCTACAACTTCATTTTCATTGCTTTTTTTGGGGTTAAAATTATCCCAAATGGAGCAGAAGCAATTTTTATTAAAACTGGTATAAGTGGCTTTTTTTTTCTTTTCTTTTGAACCCAGCACTTTTTGCGTTGTTTGTTTTAATGCAGAATAACAGAGGGGGAAACCTTTTCTTTTACAGTGGTCCAACTTTTCAACAAGTTGAAAGAAACATATGTTTTTCACAAGCTGTTTCTGTTGTGATGTGTTGTACGATGGGTCACAAGCAAATACTGAGACATTTAACACGGTGCCTGGTAAATGCTGGTGGAAACACTGATGGGATTTAAAAGTATCTGAAGTGATGGCTATGTGCTGCAGTCCTTCAGGAGGATGATTTGTCACCATATTCGCCAGCGTGCTTTCTTTTGTAGGATAACATAGTGGATCTCACTCTATAGGTTTTCCCTTCATGAAGAAATGGTCTTTTGCGTTGCACTGCCTTTGCTTCTGCTGTCACGTAGAGATGCTATTGCACTGACTGCATCTTGCCCATCAAACAAGCTGTCTATCTATCCTGCTGTACTGTGTGTTTCTCTTGGTGACTAATTAACCTGTATGACATCTACATCACTTAAAAATTTGGACTTTTTAGCACTTAAAATAATCTTCTTCCCTTTCTCATACACATTATTGGTAATTACACACCATTCTGCATACAATTTTGCCTTGCTGTGTTTCAGATAAGTGTTAGTAGCTATTTCTTCAACTTTTTTTCCTCCGTTATTTTGTCCTTTGGGGGCTATACTGTACTACCTGGACACTACCACATACTTTTTAGAGGGTGACTATTGATACAGGATAAGAAGTGAGAATGAATGCTTGGCTAAGATACAGAGCGATAACTCCATGGACTTCTCATTCTTGTGCAAGGGAAAGAATGTACAGTTTTTACGTTTTAGTACAAAACTACAGTATTTGTTAGTCTTCAGGGGCTACTCGGGAATTTGGCTGTTACTTTTCAACACAAAGATGGCTATATTGTAGGTCAGAGATAATAACCCCTCTATGGCGTATCAAGGTCAAACATTTTCAGAAAAAGAGATACCAAGGATCTTAATATGCCCCAAAATAAAGTCTTACACTGTCAAAGAGAGTAAAGTACTTGCAAAGTTTAAGCTGGCATCAATAGCTGAATGAGGCTGATATAGCCCTAGAAGCATAGACAATTAGACTACCATTATTCCAGAAGAGACATACTTGGGTACAAGATAAACCAACAGTCATAAATGCAAACACAGTTTAAAATCCCAGCCTATAACACCCAGAGTACTTAAGTAATTTTGAGAGGAAAAAAATTAATACATACTACTTCAGTTTTGGGTTTTGGTTTGGTTTTTTTTTGGGGGGGGGGATCAATCTATTTCCTTTCCAAACATCCAGTAATTAAACATCAAATCTTTAGCACTATACAGTTCAAGTATAAAAAAGCTAAATTTTCAAATTATTTGCAGCTTTTTTTTCCTGTGGCTCAGTTTCCGCTTATTGGCCTTGAACATTCCTTCCAAACACTTCAATACGCAAATTCAAAGATCAAAAATACCCACTTCAAATCTCAAGCCAGAGTATTCACTACTAAGTGCTTCCCTGATTATTCAGTCCCTTGGATGCCTTCATTCTTGAAATTGTTTCCCAAAATTTTAACCTTATTTGAAATTTCAAAACCAGTGTCGAGTTAACCTTTTTTCCTTTAATATTGCACCACTTTTCAACGTATGTCTCTTCCTTAGCTGGCCTGGTTATCCATAGTACTAGAATATCTAATTTTCTTAATCTCCTGTCTATTAGTTTTTACTCTCAATTTCTTCTGACATACCTTTCTTTACATGTGAAAGGGGAGAAGAAATGGAGAAATAAAGGCCAACCATAGCCCTCCCTTTGGCTGCTGATGCTGTTTGTTAAGAATTCTTCAGCACTCCTTCTGAATGAGAATTCTGATGAAGAATGAGGTTGGTTTCCCATTTTTGGATGAAATTCTGCCATCAATAAAGAAAACATTTAATGCAGATCAGGAGGCATCTGAAAAATACATAAATACAAACCTGGAAAAGGAAAAACTGACCAGGTGATTATTAGGATTCTCTTCTCTTTCCCTCTTGGAAAAAAAATGTAGATTAAAAATGGATATAGACCTGATACAGCAATGCAACTTAATAAATAGAACCTTGTGAAATCAACTAGCAGTATCTGTGGATGCAACAGTCTGACTGCAAGATCAAGCTCACACATTAGAAAGGCATTCTTCTATAACAGAAGACAGCAGCTTCTGCATGGAAAATGGGAGATACAATGATTTGTTAAAACCCCATCACTGCAAATTAAAAACCTAATGTACCTTGAAGGCACAGAAGTATAAGGTTTGTAATGGTAAGATTAATAAGGTAAGATTATTGATGAGATAGATGAAAATTAAATTAGAGAAAATAATTTTCTCTATTGCCTAGGACTCCTCCACTTGGAGCTTTGGTTTAGCAGATGTCTTTTCTGAACAGGAAACAAAACAAACAAACACAAAACTCTCATATTCACTTAAAAACTGCCTTAGAAAAAGAAGTAATTAAGGGGATGCATATTGTGGTTAGACTCTCATTGGTCATAGATACTGAAGTTTCACAGACTCATAGAATCATAGAATGGTTTGAGTTGGAAGCAACCTTTAAAAATCACCTAGTCGAACCCCCCCCCTGCAATGAGCAGGGACATCCTCAGCCAGATCAGGTTGCTCAAAGCCCCATCCAACCAGTCCTTGAATGTTTCCAGGGATGAAGCATCTCCAACCTTTCTGGGCAACATCTTATTTGTCAATCAAAATAATGTATTGGTATTGTCTGCATTGTAGTAGCCTAGCCAAACTTTTACCATATCCTAAATTTCTAACAGGGAACTATTATTTCCTGTCATCTCACCCCCATGAGATGATGAGCAAAAACTATTAATGACTTCTGCCTGAAATGGTCTCTCTTTTTTTTTTTTTTTTTTTTGTGACAAGTTGTTTTATGTTAAGCTTGTTGCTGTGTACTGCCATATCACTTTTGCATCCAATTTCTCTGTTTATCTCAATTCTTATATGATATTGATTCTATAAAATGGCTTCTGACTACATAATGAAATATCTTCTTTTGCCTATGATAAATTTGTTCACAGTTCATTTATGAAAGGCTCCCACAGTTTTTATTTTCAGAACAGGTTGAAATGTTCTTTTCTTACTTAACTGTTCATTTTTTACTGAATAATTCATCTTATTCTCTTTCCCCCTAAACTACATATGTGGGGGTTTTAGACTCTTCTATAAATACTTTTGATAGCTCATTTCCCCCATAGCTAGAATATATCAGATGAAATTAAAATCCCCCATTTGATTGTCTCCGCCCAAAACTTTATCTCTCTGAGTTTAGATTCATATTTGGAGGTTGTTTTGTTTTGTTTTGTTTTGTCTTCCTATAGAATGGTCTGTATTTAAACTTTTGGTCCAAAAATCTGATGCAGAAGTGTTTGAGAAAACTTAATAGTTCTAACTAGTCTGCTTGCTGATTGAATTACTAAACTATTGTTAGATATTAGCTGTATCAGGGAATGGGAAAGACCGGTTGGACAGTTCAAAGCATCTTGGAAGACCAAGCTTTTCTGATGTCAGTGCAGCTTCTATAGGTTTACACCAATAGAAAATTGGTTGGGGAGGTGATATTTTTGATTGAGAGCTTGCCTTGGACTAGATTTTATTGTCTGCATCCTTCACTTTTTATGCAACCATATCACTGTGTACTTCTCATAAATTTTTCTCTTATTTTGTATGGGTTTTCTCCTATCCAACCCTATAGGATCAATGGCACTGAAGGTCTCTCTGAGATTGCAATATCACATGCAAACAATACAATCATCTACTTACAAGATTTAGCAGAAAATAAGAATTTAACTGAAAATAAGATTTTAAAAAATAAGTATTTTGTTTTCTTTCCTATGCAGGATTTAATTTCTCTGTTATTATGTTAGCCCTTCAGGCCTATACAGAAAATACATAGTGAGAAGAACTCTTCTTCTTTTTGTATATCATCCTTGGAAATAATTTTGCTATTCCTTTTTATTAATTCTGCAAAGTTTCATGAGCACCAATGAGAGTGCATCTAAAAGGAAATAAAACATATGCCATGACTTGGTGAATTGTCCAGGTTTACCTTGATGCCTAATTTGAAAACTGCACATTTGATCCAGGAATCATTAAGAGGTAAAGCTCCAAGGTAGCATTTTCACAGTCAATTGTCAAAGCAAAATGCACTTTAAGTAGTACAATCTAACTCTGGTTTTGATAAAAGAATTGCTTGTAAACCTGCCTCTGAGAGCAGGAAAGGATAATATCAATCCTTTAGTGTTCTGTCTGACTGCAGCAGCAGTTTACATTGCTTGTGTGTCTTTCATTTAACCATGGCAAAATACAGACTAGATGGAAAATTGCTAAACTGATCGCTGTATTATACATGGGACTGGTAACTGTGTAGGTACAGACATTTCCTACCCTAAGGCTGTTTTCAGATGGTTATGGCTTTGGAAAACCCTAATCTCTTGTGAGGGCTAGCCCATACTGGTTGCATACCTTAGTATGAATACTTTGGTAATCACATTTCTATTATACTCCATACTCCATTCCAGGAATTGTTTCTGATGCCTGTATGTTGTATTCAAACCTCAACTGGACACAAGTCATCTTCAATGTTTGTGGTTGAACAACTAACTCACTGTAGGTCACTGCTTGTAGAAATTACTTGTAGTTTTCATAGTTGAATTTGCACTCTAAGGATCTTTCAATTGTTTTGACTAGGTACTTTTTATGATTTGAGAAATATTAGGATCTCCAATTCTGTTTGGGGAAGAGCTGGGTGGTCATCAATACAAAGACCAGTTATCTTTGGTTGACTATAAAAATTTATGGTTAAAATGAATTTTTCAATCCCAATATGTATATGGCTTGTTCTGACACTACAAAACAAAAAACCCATACCACCAGACAAAGCATAGTTTCACTTTTCACTTATTTTGCTGGTCAAATGACTTTATTTTGATTTGACCTAGAGAAATCCTAAATTGTATATAAGGTAGGCAATGAAGTGAGAATGGAAATATGCTTGACAGAGATTGCATCTCCAGAAATTTAACATAAGAGCTTTTGGGGTTTTGGGGTTGTTTTTTTTGGTTGGTAGGGTTAGTTGATTTGGAGCTTTTTTGAGAATTTATCAATCTAAGATACTGTTTGTGAGTTTGAGTGGAGTGCCAATGCTGATCGTAAAAATATCTTATTTTGTTGGTTGTTGTACATCAGTTGGGTGTATGTTCTGGGAACTGTTTGAATTCTGAGAACAGGACACAGATATATTATTGCATTTAATATTTCTAAGGTGTTTCCTACTCCAACTTTGACTTTGACATACTGATAAAGAATACTTTGCAAACAGATTGCTTGTAGAGTTAGAATATGCCTAACTGTCTATAGGAGTTTCCAATATAAGGCAAAAGTCATATCAGAAATCTTAGCTCTAAGAATGCCATACTCTTCCAGTACCTGAGAGATGTGAAATACCTGAAGTTTAAGAGAAGAGCTACAGGGGTTTTTTGTATTTATTTTTGGAATAACAGTACTATTACTACTAATTCTACGGCTGCTACTAGTAGTACTAGAATTTTCTGTTCCTTGACCCATAAATTGTACATCTTCTCTGTGAATCTGGGATTTCACTGAATGAAAAGGACCATGTGAGTAATTAAGAGCATGCATCAGAATGGAGAATATGGCATAAACAGAAAATGTGATTCTGTCTTGGCATATTTGCAATGCTAATGTAGTATAAAGAGGCTGTAACATTACTGTAAACCTCTTTTTATTTTGTGCCTCAAGTCACCTTTGCAAATGGCAGAGTTCCTGTCAGCCATACATTTCTTGTCATGGGCTTTTGAATAAATGAATCATCACCAAACAGAATGTTTGATTGCTTCCTTCTCTTTATTTTAAGCTCTGAAAACTCCCCAGACTCACAAAACTAAACAGCTTAAAATAACAAATAATGAAGCCACGTGCATTTGCTCCAAATCCATAATTGCTTGGTTTTCTTCCTAGAATATCAGAAAATAATTAGGAGACTACACAAATGGCTGGATGCTACATGAAATCCACATACATTCTCAGCTCAGCAAACTCACAGTAACAGAATAATGAATTACTGTCATGTACAAGGATTAAAAGAAAAAAAAAATCCACATGGAAGACTGCATTGCAGGGTCTCTCTAAAATTAATTATTATTATGTTTTTGGCTAATATATGTGTAATCATTCTCTTCAGAACTGTCACAGCTTGAGCTGAAATAATCATTCTATGAGGCAAAACCCTCTCATTTATGCTGATAAAATGCAACTCATGACAACTTCATTCCTGTGGTTTTGATGTGACTCAGAATAAAACATCTACAATAAACAAATGTATTAGGGATGCTAAGAACTAGTAGAACTACACTTTGTTTCAGTTTTGGACCAATTTAGTTGGTATGAAGAAAAATAATACTAACAGGATTTCCTAACAGAAAATAGAGCACCCTCCCCTTGTAGAAGTTTAATTCAGGGCCTAGAAATATTAAGAACTTCTGGTGGGGTTAAGAGGTTTAACTACGCTGAGGAATATCCAAAAACTCTCCTGGACTTGTGGCAGGGAGAACTATTATTTGCAGGTGACTTAGCAAGTCAGAGCAGAAAGAACCCAGCAGTTAGAGTAGTGTTAACAGCATGGTGAGCAGTGAAATACATGTTCCAGGTGGGCAAGTAAAGTGAACAATATTGTATTCATAGGGCTGCATTAAGTTGCATGTGTCTTAGTGGATATGATAGCCTCTTCTCAGAATTACGGCTAGGTCTATAATGACATTCACTATGTGAAAGAGCAGAGTCTCACTGAAAAATTGAAGGCTAATAATCTCTTAAAATCTGACATTGAAAGTCAGTATTCAAATTTGATGGGCCTAATTTTTCCCTTATTTACACCATTTTTATGATGATCTAACTCCATTCACTTCAATAAAGCAGTTGTGCCTGATTTACAGGGACTGTGTGAGAAGTGGTGCCAAAGAGTGTTGTATAATCTGTTCATAAAAATTCCCACCATCAAACACCTTCTCTGACAACACAGTTCTTAGGTTAAATGCCTGACTGCCCAAAAGTATATCATTAAAGCCGAATTCTGTCCTTAGGTGCACTCCAAAGAAACGTGACTTTGGTCTGTAATATACAACACAAAACACTGAAGAGGCCCAATCCAGCCAGCCGTATGTCTTTAAATTAATCCACACATTTTAAACGGTGAGTTAACTGAACTTACAAACCAAACAAATGCAAACCATTTTGATTTTATTTTGCAAAACATCTCAGTATACAATCAACTTCAGCAGCTTTCTCCAAGTGATGCCCTCATTATGCAGGGCAACTTGTAAAATCTGTACGGGTGAAGCGAAGTTATAGCCAATGTGCTGAGCATGAGCATACTGGAAAATCTCAATATGAGTTTGCATTATGTTTGGAATAAAAAAAAAGGTATGAGATGGGGATCTTTATTAGTAAATATAATTTTGATCATCTGTGCCATCTCAATGCTAAAAGCTGGTCTCTAGACTCTTCTGTGCCAAATGTAATTTCTGAGGCTGCTTCTGGAAGAACAGATTAGTATAGCCGAGAAATATGAAATATTTAATGACGTTACAAAACAGCAGGCAGGTGGAACAACACAGACCAAAGTGAAGACCACAGCAGTGGTCCGCAAACACTCGAGAGACCTCTGCCAGGCCATACAAGAAGCCTCAGCCAATTAGCCATGACAAAGAAGGTGCCACAGCTGGGCTTTACCCCTAAAGCTGCATTTGTCTCCCAGTCCACTCCTCCGAATCCTGCTGGTTTAGCTGTACCATCACCCTGGAACCCCAGGTGCCCAAAATTGATTGTTGGCAGATTGCAAATTACACTGGCCAGCTGTGCCAGGCTTGTGGGGTCAGGGAACGAGAGAGGGTCGGTGGCACTGACCTGCAAACACGTGATGTAAGGCTGTGGCTGGGAGGAAGACCCTGGAGACCTTACTTCACTTTTGTGGAGATGCCTTTTCCAGAATTGAAACTCTTGCCACTCTTGCTGATTTAAGGATGCATAGTAAATGCATTTACTGTTCCTTTTTTTGTTTTGATTTAGCCCCAAATATTTACATACACTGAGAAAACTTAGTAGCTAACTAAAGAGAATGTTCTTGCATTGACAACCAGCCTATTACAATAAGTGAGCGTTTACTAACCTGAAAGTGTGACACAGTCCTAGAGCGCTTAGATTAGTCAGGCTTCATCAGGCATGAAAAGCACTTGTGTGGTACACCACCATAAAAATGTCCATTTCAGCTGCTGAACATACATTAAAAAAAATACTGACATATCTTGCTGTTGTGCTGTATTGTCAGTATTCGCAATAATTGTGCTTATATAAATGTAAACTCTTTGCCTGACAGAGTAGGGTTTCTAGAATAGCACCAAAGGACATTTTATTTATAAGCTGTGACCATCTTTATATTGCATATAACTTTTCAAAGCTTATTGCCTTGTTCTTTGTATGTATAATGTAGAGATCTGACCCATGACTAAGATCACATAGCCATAACAGAAATAGTAAATAATATTAAGTAAAAATTTTGAGTTGTGAGTATGAATAGGAGAAGCTGATGATTTTTCAGGTACCTTTGATACATTCTTGCTTGGGTTTTTTTTGTTTGGTTTTGGTGGTTTGTTTTGGTGGTTTTGCAGGTTGCGGTTTGTTGTTTGGGGTTTTTTTCCCCTAGATTACATACTGTTTCCTTGAATGTAAGGACAAATAAATGACCAAAGAAAGCTTCTTATCTCATGACACTCAGACTTAAAGCTCTCATTTCTAATTTAGCATTTTCTCAGAGCGGAGTTCTCTGTACTTCTGTGGCTGAGTTTGACAACATTTGACAACGTTTCTCTCCAGACCTATAGTATTGGTCTATATTTCTCTTTATATTGCCTCTGACAATTTATGTTTCAGGACTTTGAGAGCATTGGTTTCATGTATTTGCTAATTCTTACTGGATTTATCTTCCTTGAACATGTTCACTATCTCCTTAAACCCCTTAAAATGTAAAATTTTGGCATCTTGTGGCATCTTCAGATGCAACAGATCTGAAAGATGAAGCTTATGGAAAGTATTTGTATGGAAACGCGTACTGTGGGAGTTGGTCATCACAAATACAGTTTTTCAAAGTTTTAATGACTTGTGCCACTTACTTTTGGTGCTGAAATACTCTGAGGAAGTGCCAGGGAAGATCTTGGTGCCAATTTTTCCCTGATCTTTTCTTTGACACACCTACTTCTCCCTCAGCCTCACTGCTTGTTTTCTTTACAGAGATTCAAGAGCTTCTCATCATACTCTGTGAGACCTGGATGGTGACACATAGGTGGTTGTTTCTTCTAGTCACATATGATATCTCTTAATCTTGTAGGAAAGCTGAGCTTTGAAAATGGATGTGATTTTATGAAACTTCTTCCCTTTTCTATTCCTGTTTTCCTTAAAGTCTTTGTCTTATCTATTTAGGCTATAAACTTTTCAGGGCAAAGGGTTTTTTTCCTCATATTTAATATATAAGACATCAAATGTGCTTCAGTCTCAATTAAAACCTCAGATTGTTACTCTGGGAGACACTTCAGCCAATGAGTTTGAAGACTGAGAAAAAAATCCAAAATTATTGTTCCCCTAAACAGAGAGAACAGAAAAAAAATATTCAGCAATGGAGCTCTCATTACTTTAGTATATATAAATTATAGTGTTCCATACCTATAAAGCCATCTGCTGACTTTTGTTGCATTAGCTGAAATGTAATCTCTAGTTAAATGATAACTGAGCAATATTACTTCAGGGAAAGGGCAAAGGGAATACACAGAAAGAACCTTATCGAGAAAGGGTCACTCTATACTATCTTCTCTAAGAAAGCACACGCACACAGAGAAAAAAAAATTCTGCCAGAGAGTGGGCAAGTGCTGTGGTCATAGAATAAAGAATTGTTGTATAGGTCCTCTTTGGTTTCATGTTTTCCTTTGATTTTTGTATGCTCTGTGTGGAATGAATCTACAGGACAGAATAGAGGGGATTTTACAGAAGAGCCTAAGCAGTCGTGAAGATCTTACTTCACGGTGCTAAAGCTACTGAACCAGTTGAAGAAGACTGAATACCCTGGAGCTGATCCAGAGTTGCATGATTGAGCATGAACTGTTCTTGCTGGACTAGCGTGAAAGAACCAGCCCTTTACGCTCTTGGGGCACCACGCAGTCCTTTGGACTTCCTGTAGGGGGGACGAAGGTAAAGAGTTAGAAGTGAGCTAACAATTTTGGATAGCAAAAACTCAAATATTTAGCATTTGGTATGGCAGCACGCACCACTTTGTCAACGCAACTAGTTGTATAGACTACTTCCATGTCTGTGGGGCAGGGAGATTTTTCATTTTTTATTTTCCTTTTTTCTTTAAACAGTAGGATTTTAAGCTAGATGCCAGGACAGATATCATGCTAGCAATAACCACAGCTTTCTCACCTTCTCTTAGGGGACTGAAAATGGGGGAGGTCCCTTTTGGAAGGGCTCTTTCAGAATCTCATTTCACAAAGTAGTGGGGAGGAGGAACTGCAGTCAGTCACAACCTTCCTCTTTCATTACCTACATTCAAAAGGGCGTTTAATGTAACTGGGTTTGAGGGGGCAACAGTTTGTCAGGGAAGTACAGTTCTTTGGAGTGACAAGGTTTTTTTGAGGAACAGAAATCAAAATGCTATCAGGCACCAGGTCTTGGTGAATGGTTAAAAAGAGAAAGTAAACATTAGTCTGAATGTTGAATAGTGCTCATCTTTAAAAAGGCTTAATGTTCTTTGCTACATGTTTGCTTGTTATCTCAAAAATGAGACGTCTCTAATAAACTACAGCTTCAATTCAAAATGCAAAGACAGTCAGGTATGCCCTAAATCAACGAAGGACAGGTATCTTTTGGAGTTTACTGCATAGGTTTCCCGAGTTAACTGTTGACAGTAGTAGATGCTGAATTTTTTATTGTCTTTTTTTCTCATTTTGTAACAGTTCTTTTCTAATGATCTTTCACTATCCTAAATAGATTCTCTCCTTCTACCTAACTCCTCAGCTTTTCCAAGTACAACCACACAGCAGTGCGATGTTCTCATCTGCAATTTCCAATTTCACTGACCAAGTCCCTTCATTTCATACATATTTCAAGAGGTATATTTTGGGAAGGCATTTATTTCGCCTTTTCTTTCCCATTTTTCCTCATGCGTTTCAGAATGCTTTTTATCATCCCTCTTCACTTTTGTTTCCATATTAACAACTGTACCTTTGTTAAGCTGCAGGCTTGCACAGCAGAGAGAGTGGGAATGATCACAAAAGCTCCTCTGTCTTTCATAATCATTCTTCTAGATCAGCCTGAACATCCTGCCCTTTGAGATAGCACTTCTACAAAACCCACATTTGGTTGCCAGTAGTAAAGGTATTGATTCTCTTCTATATTGATTGCCTCTGTCAAACAGCCTTCTCATGTGTGTCCCTGTACTCCACCCTCTTTTCTGGGGTGTGTTTGTTTCAGGGATCTCACCAAATGTGTCATACAGATGCAAGTATTGTCATCTGTAAATTTAAGTCCTGAGATGGTTTTAGGATCAGGCCTTTGCCAAAAGAAAGAAAGGCCCAGAAATGGAAAAAAAATGGACGCGTGACTAAATATGTACAAGTAAGAACTATTTATATTGTCCTTAGTGATATGTTTTAGCACTAGCTATCAATTTCTTTTCTAATTCTGGAGTTCCTTTCTTATGGTGCATTTTGTTTCTCTGCTGGGAAGGACAATGTTGTTCTTAATAAAAACACAGTATTGATTTTACTTAGAAATATCTTATACTAATCCATGAATAAAATATTAAACATCATTTGTTTCACCATGAAGCATGTCAAAACCCTTGTAAAACAAATGATTTTAGATAATATTGATATTTCTGTGGCTATTTGTTTAATTAGTATACAACAGCTCTGTAACAGTTGGCCTCTTTTTACTACCTTAGCAGCAAACAAATCTCTTCTGAGTTTAAAATAATCTTCCACTGTATTTGGAACATTGCCTTACATTGCTGTGTACTTTATCACTGCATTACTTCAGTTTTAGACTAGTGTATATTCAGTGATGAAAAGCTTTTCATCACTAGAGTAACAAAGTAGGAAATTAGCTTTTTGTTTGTGGTCGTGTACTCACAGCAGATGTCAGAGGGCTGGGGTTCACAGACTTGCTGAGGTTCAAAGGGACCTCTGAAGATCATCTGGTCCAACCTCGCTGCTCAAGCATGCTCTCCTAAAGCAGGTTGCTCAGGACTGTGCCCAGTTGGGTTTTCGGTATCTCCAAGGACGGAGAGTCCACAACCTCTCTGGGCAACCTGTTCCAGTGTTCAGTCACCCTTGAATTTTTTTTTTCACATGTTTAAATGGAATTGCTTGTATTTTAATTTGTGGCCTTTACCTCTTGTCCTGTCAGTGGTCACTGCTGATAAGAGTCTGGTTCCCTATTCTTCATTCCCTCCATCAGGTATTTATACCCATTGATAAGATCCACCCTGAATCTTTTCTTCTCCAGGCTGAGCAGTCCCAGCTCCCTCAGCCTCAGCTGCGGTCCCTTAATCATCTTCATGGCCCTTTGCTGGAATTGTTCCGGTACGTTCTCTTCTTGTACTGGAGAGGCCAGATGTGGACACAGTACTTCAGATTGGAACAGGAGCACATCCATTCATTTGGTGTATTGGCCACTTCTTCTAATTTATATCATCTGCAAACCTGCACAGGGTGCACTCTGTCCCATCATCCAGGTCATTAACGAAGATGTTAAACAGTATTGGCCCCAGTATCAACCCCAGGGGTACAGCATTACGGACTGGCCTCCAGCTGGACTTTGTGCCACCAGTCACGAACCCATCTTCTCTAGCTGAATCTGCTATAGCCTACACTCTGGCCTGAAGAATTTGCTTCATCGTTATGCATCTTAGATTCACAATACCTGAAAAAGGCAGTAGCTCTTCTTAAGCTTTCAATAAAAATCGCAATGTAAGAGCTAGACATTATTTTTAGTCAGGTATTTTACCCCCTTTTATCAGTTATGAGTTGCAAATTGCATTTTACTATTGAAAACGTTGCAATATGTATTTTTATCAAAGAAGGAGACAACTTCCTTGTTCCAAGTCATTTTCTTAACAGATCTTGGGAAAAACTTTGCAAGAACTCAGATTTAATTTCATCAGCAACAGGTGTTCAACTTCAAAGAAACCACATTTTCAGTTATTTTCATGTTATTAAAAAAAGAGTCCAGATTAAAAAAATAGAAATTAATTCAACTCTTATAAGTAGTAGTGTATTGGCTAAAAAGTGATTCCTTTTTTTTGTTTAGGAAGAGTAGGTTTTTAAACTAGTTTAACAAGATTTTAGACCAAGTAACACCAACCTAATAACTCCTAGTGGTACTATAACTCTGTTTTAAGCACACTTACAAACTATCTAATGTGGCATGTCCTTTATTTTGTTAAAAATACAGTGTAATAAGAATAAGCATTTTCTGCGTAGAGCAAATTGAGACATGACAAAGAGTTAAGTATTCTATAAATGCTTCTGGCACCCTATAAATCATCAGCTAAAGAAAATGCTGACAAATATCAACATCAATGGAGTATTGATCTACCGAATGCACTTCAGCCTCTCACTAAATAGTTTTCCTTAAGCATACAAATTAAACAGACGAGGGTGGAAAATCAGATCTTTGGCACTACTAACACCTTCAACAGATTTGCAGGGAGTTTTGTAATTATTCGCTCCTGGTCTTCTACTGTTCTCAGATGACTTCATTTGAGATGACAGACTTCTCTGTAATATCACATTTCATGTGCTTTGATATATGCAATATGAAAATAAGCATTTAGTAGCATGTCACTTTGCGTGCATTCAGCGTGTGCTGTAAGTTAGATTGGCAATTAAGAACAGTGGAAGATTGTAATACAAAGAAAATTTCATACTAGACTTGTATATTGAATTACATCATCTGGATTCTAATATAGCTTTTTATCAGTTCGGGTAACATGGTTGATTTCAGCTGGATTCCCTATAGAAAGAGGGCCTCCTGACAATGGGTAATGTTATCAGAATCTTCTAGCAGGTGACATTTAAAAAAGAACATCCAAAGGCAGTGTCATAAGCAGATATATCTTTTTCACCTAATAAACTAGGGCTGATGTTAAATGCAGACAATAATATTTTATTAACATTACCAGGGTGTCCAAAGAGATGTTATGAGGCAAACACGTAACTGCTTTGCTACCCTTTCATTTGTGTTGTGAAAATTAATTGCTACTAGGAGTCAGGTTATTTCAATTTATTTTTCTCTATTTGACAGATTCCTTTGTTAATGTAATGATTTAGGGGTGCTCAACTTCTCCTACAATTCAGGTCCTGAAATTTTTCATCAAGACAAAACAAACTCAAGCATGTAATCATCTAATTCTTGGGAAGAGTGGTTTAATGATTAAAATCTTAAAAAGCCCACTTCTCCTTTCCATTACTCTGTTTTTTATTTCAGTGGCATGTTTCTGGTTTTAGCTAAATTAAGGCCACAATGAAACGAGCTCAGTTTGATGTTAATTTCTTGCACCACTTTATGAAGAATTCTATAAATGGAGGAAAAGTGGTGAGTCAACATAAGAGTAGGAAATAGCAATCAGCATTTTAACTGAAGATTTGTCATTCAACTAACCACATAATCTCCATGCAATAACGACTGGTATCAACAGTGCTTGCATTCCATACTTGAAAAGATAGCCTTCATAATTTTTTTCTCTTATGAATATACTTTTTGTAAGTATATATGTGTACATATATGTATATGTCTGTGTGTGTGTGTGTATGCATTTTTTCTGAGCAATAAATCAAACCAATGCTTTCAAACTTTTTACACGCCAATAGCATGCTCCATCCCAACAATTAGTTATACCACACGGTTCACGAGTTGTCACTTATCATGTCTTCCTCCAAGGTCTCCCTCTGCTCTGTAGAAACTCTTCTTTCCTACCGCTGCAATTGAAATTGGCAACGCTAGCCGCAACCTCTGCAAGAATATGCATGCCACGCCTGGCTGATGTGCCGTTGATGATGGCAAACTCAAAAACTCGTGGAAATTTGCAGCTTCTGGCTGAAACCAGTCAGAATCTGACTGTATAAAAGTGGAATACATTAACATGGGGCTAATGACCTCGGGTACAGAACAACAAAGGTTATTATGTATTCTCAGGCTGAGTGGAAGGAATGACTCATGAGAAATATTGCAGACATTTGTTATATAAATAGGTTAGCCTTGTTTAAAGGTTGGCAAGTTCCTCCCTCTGGTTCATTTTCATTTATGTTTTACAAGTCATATTATGTATTAATTATTGTATTTTGATCACGTAGCTTGTTAGATAATGCATGATCATCTCCTCTCAGATCTTAGCTGAAATGTTAAATGCACAGAGGCACATGTCTACAGAGCAGTTCCTCTGAATATACTTTTAAAATTAAACATCAGCGAACAACTTCTTAAAAGTCTAAGACTGCAGATCATAATGTTTTTATAAAATGGACTTATACACATAGTGAACCTGTAATTTCGATGGTAATTCACCCCCCCTTCCTTTTTTTTTTTTTACAGCAAGGGGCTAAAAATTAGCTGCTTATACAAATTACATTAGTTTATCTTGTGTGTGACTGGTTATTAGCCAATGACTTTCTATACAAAGTTATTTTTTAATAAATTATAAAACTTGTAGCTTCCCATCAGCTGAACCAGCTGACTAGAGACTATTTAAGAAGAAATATTGTAGATAGTAACATATAGAAAAAAAAAATCACTTCTCTTCTGAAGTGATGGAGTTAGTTGCATACCTACTGTACTCTGTGTTGACTCTTTATTTTAGCTTCACATCAGTTGAATTATTTCCCCAGAGTTTAATGGGAGGTCCAGCTGACACAGTCTGTTTTCTCTAGAGCTCATCAATACTCCTACTAAAAATCCAGGGAAAATTTTCCAAGAGTTACATGGGAACTGGCCACCCAGCTTAACTGACTATCAAAATTGACTTCAACCCTGCCATGAGATTATCTAAAGGAGCCTAGAAACTTATCTCATTTAGGTCTAGGTTATTCCTCTTCAAATCACTGTAGAAATCAGTAGAAATTTAGGATAATCCATGGTTAGAAATGAGGAAAAAACATGGCGGCTTTGACTGCTAGGCAACAGTATCTGATACAGCAATGTGCACTTTTTTTAACTTCTTAAACTTAAATTTGTTTATGCTAAACTTACTCAAGATTATTACATATCTGTGATTCAAAGGTAAGGAAAATCATTATTTAGAAAGCTTGAAGTGCTTTAGGTAGACCACTATTTATAAAGACGTAAAACTGTAAGCTAAGAATGGAGAAACCTTGCAAATGTCATGGCTGTGTAGAAGGCCATTGTCAATAGGAAGACAGTTTTTTAGAGGCAACAGTTTTCCAAGAGAAAGACTAATTAGGGAAAGGGTTTGTGCAAAGATCCACAATACAGTGTTGGCTGCTTTGGTTTTCATCTGTTGTTAGAATATAGTACGTTACTTATTGCATTCACACATAACAATAAGATGATCCTAGTCTAAAAAAAACCCCTTACAGTTTAGGTAGAAGATGAGGAAGAAAAACTGGAGAAAAAGCAAGATAACTGAGAGATTATCAAAGCTGGGAAATACAAAAATTTAGCAGCACTGATGGCAGCCCATCACTTGCTTGACCACTGTCAAGTGGCACCAAGATGTAGGTGAGAGTTAAAGGCAGATCTGAAGAAAGATTCTGTGACACCTCATTAATAGAGAACTCCTCCCTCTGTAGTATTGACTGTCTTCATAGACAAGAGTACAAGACAGTTTCTTTCCTGCATTAGATCTCTGAGTGAGTAGGGGCTGCCTTACCTTACCTTACCATTTGCTACAATATTCTTACACTGAAAGAAAGCAACGTGAGATCATTTAGAGGAAATGAAACCAAATTAAAAACGGAAACAGAAAACCCCCTAAAAACCAACCAAAAAAACCATTCCTGTAACTGCTTCATATCCTCATAAAAAACCCCTTCGCAATTGCACAAAGCTCCATGTGGAGAGCAAGAATCCACCCCGACACCCGCAGATAATAAATTTATGCCCTGAAGCATGATATTTGGTTTACCCTTATTATTTATTTTGGCATGCATAGCTACAAATGTTGTTAGTGTTCATAAAATTAACCCATTTCTTTTTAACATTCAACCAGGGTATTTGACTTGATGGCCTCCTGTGAGGGTGAATTTCACAGGTTGATTATATGCTGCGTAAAGGAGCATTTGCTTTTATTGGTTCTAAATTTACTGCTTTTTAATGGCAGAGAAGAAAACTGGAGAGTAAAAAGCCATTTTATTGGCAAAATCTGTTAGATTGCCCCAATGAAAACTAACTAGCACATTGTTGTTTTTGCAAAAGGGAAGAAAAAAAAATCCCAGAGAATCCTAAATATGATGGGTTTATAGTATGTATGTGTGGGTAGGAGTGGGGAATGAAGAATTACCTTCATAAAGCTCCAGGAGAAATATGGAATGACAGGGACATTAAGAAGATCTAAAATGCAGCAGAAGGGAATAATGAAATGATATCTCCGAGTATATTGGATAGAATTAGGATGTTGACCTATGTGGTATATTGTGCAGGAAACTTAGTTAAAAACAGTCCAGGTTCACTTTAAAGGAAAGAATGGGTGACAAAAATGCCAAATGGGATTAGTGTAATATTGATCACAATTACATTAGCAATAGGGCTGAAACAAAATTAAATAGAATTGAAGACTTTACACTATAGTAGAAAAAAATTAGGGAAAGTACAAGAAACTTCAAATTAAAATTAACAGAATTAAGTCACAAAAAGGAATTACCCTAAGGCATGTCCAAAGCGTGCAATGGTCTACTAATGGACTACTTTCAAAATTTCTATGTATGGCTTGTATCTACTGTAATGAAAACAGACCAACACAATGGCCAAAAAGAAATACCAAAAAAGGAAAAGAAGTAAGGAGGAAAAAAAAAAAAGTAATAATTAAAGCTGAATAAATAAGTTAAGCTGAGTAAGTCAAGCTCAAACTCTAAAGGCAAAGAAAAAAGAAAAGGAAAAAAATGAATTTATGAAGTAACTGAACACTTGTTTGTCTAACATTTGCTACAGGTAGCAAAGAGTACCTTGCCAAAATCATATGAAATTTAACTCACTCTCCCCGAGGAAGTTTGGCTTACCTCATTTTAAGTAGCTACAGAATAGATTTGTCTCTGAGCCAGCTGCTTAGAATTTGTGTTTTAATAAATGGCAGAAACAGTTCTTCTAGGCTTACCTGGCCTATTTTAGATACCTACCTTATAATACAGCAAACTGTGCTGCAGAACTGCCTCTTCTTTTTTCCCTTACCAAATAATGACTCTAGACGAAGAGACCAGTGGTAGGTAGACTTCTCATGGCAAATGCAGATGTGATGAAACTCACTCCCAATGCCATCTCCAGTGTTCCTGAATAAATCAGCAGATCGCTTTGGTACTTTTGAAAATATAAGGAAAATCAGATATTGGACAGATACTGTGCCAGGTTGTGACTACGTGGAGGACTGTGCACAGTACTTCAGCCACAGGACAATCCATCCACGCATTTTGTCTTTTATTGTATGTATCCTCCTGCATAGGTAGCAGTGCACTAAAGATGAAGGATAACAGTTTAATAGATGAGTTGCAAATTGCTGTTAACATTGTCGTGGGTAGGCTGAGAGGTGAGTAAGATCCCTTGGACACCAAAACCCTCAGGAAAAGTGCAAAGGTGTTGCAATAGCAACTAATTAACTTCCCAGAAGGACTTATTTCTATGAGCAAAACTCTGTGCTAGTGTGGCTATCCACCTTCTGAATGAATTTGGCTCATGCAGTTCCAACCCACCGCAAAGACAGAGTTTGGTCATGTAGATATGCCCTAACTAAACAGAAATAGCTGTCACAACAGAAATGCTTTGTTGCTTGAAGGTACTACAGACTTCCGAACACTATTAGGCCAGGAAAAAAAAAAAAAAAAAAAAAAATTGGGCCAGAATAGGAATGCTGTGGAAACTACTCTTTATTTGAGAAAACTAGGGGATACTGAGAGGCTGCTCAATAAATTACAAATTTTAGAGGAAGCTTGAAAAAATAAGTGAAAATAGGGAAAGCCATAGAAATGGTTGCTGTATGGAGAACCTGCACAAAGGTCTGAAAGAGGTCCCAGTGTTCATATCAGTGGCTTGTAAAGGACAGACTTCCACAACAGTGTGATAGACAAAGATTCAACAGTCTTTTGGTGAGCAGTGGTCCATTATGTGACTTCTATGTCATTAACCCCATAGGAAATACTGACCTACTTTGCCATGCACCTGTACAAATGGTGCAATAGTTCCCCCCTGCAAGAGGTCTTGTGGGGATAGAAAGGATTGGATGAGATGCTCGTGCACAGTAATGACAGCCATGCAAGTGGGAATCCAGCTTTTAGTGAGGAGGAGGAGTATGGAAAAATCAGACTTGGTCTCTGTGCAGGGACTTTTTCCTTGTGTATTGGATAAAATGTCTATGTCTGTAAACATCAGGCTAAATTTGCTGCCTATTAGAGTCAAAACAGAGGTTAAAATCTCTCAACTCTTATAAAAGACTTCAAACAAAAATCCCGGAGTGTGTCAATAGGCAAAAACAAGGGAGAAAACATATAACCTGGGTGCTCAGGGAGAACATTACCCCAGTTTTAATGTGGGGGTGAACAGTCATTTAATGACAGTCGTAATGTAAGGAATAAGGTACCCCGCTAGCTGTGGTGGTATCAACCGCCATGCACATGCCACTCGCGCCTCTTTTCCTTTCAGCTTTAGGAGGCAGTAAATGATCATCCCTGAAATACCAGTGGTGGGCAATGGATATTTTACATAACATAGTACTGTCTTACTTTGTGGTCTCTATAAAAAGATTCTGGAACACCATGTGGTGGCCTTTATCAGACTTTCACAAGCACTTCAGAGAGAGAAAAGGAGAAAATAAGTATGTTCACAGAAAAAAGAGGATAAAAGAATAAATACTGTTGAAACAAAAAAGTGGTTTCTCAAGATGAATATTAACATCTTCTTCAGCTTTCTTCATGGCTTTGAAAAATGTTAGTACCACAAAGCAGTCTGTAACATCTATCTGTTTATAGAGAAAGTGGCTTTATTTTAGTTTTTTAAGCAAAACACTGAAAATAGCAACAATGTGAAGGCATGTATGACAAAACAGGCCTTTGTAAAATCCAATAAACACTGTTTCTTCAGTGTTATTTGGACTTTATTATTTATCTTCTTGATAAACAGATAAAGATTTGGGCAGCCACCTGGTCTCATGCAGATCCCTTAAGAGTCTAAGGGAATATGTGTTGCATTCTTGTCCAACAATAACTGATGCTAAAAATCAGCATAAAAAAAGAAGATAGTTCCCATTGTCCTCATAATTATTAATTTATTTTTTAAGTACAAAGCTTTTTTTCCTTACTTATCATTGATTCTCAGTCTTGGTTCATAATGATGTTTTCCTCATCTTCTCCAGATTTCCTACTATTAATGTTTTATTGCTGCTGTAGCTGTGGCAGACAGCATCTCTCCTCTTTGAAGGTCTCCTGCTCTTCCTACTTTGGATTGTACAAAGCAAAGAAAACTCTTAAAGTAATTTTGCCACCTTTGTGCAATGTATTTAAGCTAGGAATAATAATGATTCAGCACCACTTGAAGGCATATCTTCTACCTCTTTGATTCCTGAATATATCACAAAGCCTGAGCTGTTTAAATGTATAGGGGATGTTTTTTTCCTAGCTAAATGAGAACACTTGATATGGTAACAGTGCAGACTAGCTGGCTCAGTAAAAAGCACTTTTAAAATAAAATTTGTATTTAAATCCCCCAATATTTTAGCCTGATTTCTCTATTTATACAGTAGTAATTCATAGTAAATGGGCAAAATGCCAAGACAAATTGAGTAGTATAACAGAGTATCAGAAGAATACCACAGCTGGGTGACTAATATAAACCAGAACAGGTACAGTAGACCAAAAGTAAAGACAATATTCTAAGGCTGTGATGCTTCATTCAGTATTCAAATGCGTGTGCCTGAAAGCTATTTTTTCAGTGTTTATAACTAGATTTTCTTTTACTTACGTTCTTCTGCCCATCACTGCACACCTCTTTAGGCTGCATATAATGCGGTGGTTTCAGCCTATGTTAGAATGTTTAATGCTCTGCTACACAGCAGTAACAACACATCCATCTTCATTAGAAATTGCTCTTCTACCTGTCCATTCATAAGGCCTTTTGCTCACTTCTGTATAGGATGGTGACATAAAGGGAAAATTAGAAGGAAATAGGAGAAAAACTGTTCAAGTGATTTGATTGCAGAGATTTTAAAAACATCACACTGACTGGTTTGGACAAGTTTGTAAAAGAAAAATGAGTGTAACAAAAGATTTGGGAAGGCATTAACTTTTGGTGAAGCAGAAGGGGTTTGGTTTCCTTCTCCACTACATTTTCTTATCTTTTTCTTTTTTCTTTTCTCATTTTGTGATCAAGAAAGAATAAGCAATAATGGAAAAGCAATGACTGAGGAAACACCCCCAAAACAAATAGGAACTTTTCTTTCATTCTGACATATTACTTTCAGCAAAAAACTATTACAAAAGATATTTTTGGCAAGCTAAATTTAAACAGAAAAGCTGGCTAACTAGCTCTAATATGCCTTTACTTTGCCAAATTATTGTGCATATAAGACTTCCAGTCAGGTTTTTTTGTTTTTACTGATAGTGTATAGTAATTACTGTTCACTAAAGTTATGGTGCCATGTGATACTTTTTATGTAATTGTAAGCTTTTAAGTTTGCATTTGTGGAATTTTGTCCTTTTAATGATCCTTACTTCTATTACAACTCTAGATGTGGCCAACCTGGTAACAGACAGATTAGCTCATCAGAAAAAAAAATGGTTTAGATGGTATTGATTTGAGCCCTTGCAATGTCTTTTGGAGTGAAGGAATAATTACATCTTGTTCTTCCAGAAATCATTATATGTAATTCCAGATGCTTTCTTTTCTGAAAATGTGAGCTAGCAAAGACTTACTAACTATGCAAGTACTTTTCTCTTCCCTGTGTATAGAGGATAAATTTGAGCCCCTGGAATCAGAAGTAAAACAGACTCTGGAAAAAAACACACAGTGTCCCTCATCAAATAGCATTATGGTATCTAGTAAAGTTAACTCCAAAATACTAAGTATATAATGCAAAAAGAGGAAATATCAACTCCCTTCCTGCAGAGTCATGCAGAGTTGTCTCACAGAAGACAGTGCAATAACTCTTCAGATGAAACCAAAAGTATTTTTGTTTTGTTACATTTAAATTGTAACAATGCATTTACATGTTCCGTATCTCCTAGATAGCAGTTCCCAGCATCAACGCTCTTCTTTCCCATCCAAAAGTAAATACTATATATTTAGCCCAGAGATTAAATAAATGGGTGGTGGCATGACACAGAGATAATACAAGTCTAATAGAAGTCAACGGTGTATTTTGTTTATTTAATTAATTAACATTTTTGACCCACAAATCAAGATCTCCTGAAGCGAGACAGTAATGCAAAATATATCAGCATGAACAGCAGGAGTTCCTAACTTGCCAGCTTCAAAGGGTTGATTGCAGGCAACAAATAGTGATAAACATTTAGGTTACTTTGGAGAACTACTGATGTGATTTAAAAATACATAATAAACATTTTGAACTACTACTACAAATGTGCCATTGTGTGCCAATATATTTTAAGATATTGTTAGATATATGTTAGAGTGTCATATGCAAACAACTTCGAAGATTTGAAAAGTGTAGAAGTGGATTTCTTTAAAATAATAGAACAAATTGATTAGAAACCTCTTTTTTATTGTACACAAAAGTCATTAGAATAATATATTAAAAGTGAAAATAACCTTTATGTTTCCCCTTATTAGAAAATAAAGCGACACTGTCATCTTTACTGCAACATCCATAGGCAGAACATAGGAATATACTGTTAGTGAACCGTGCAAAATTAAAATTGCACTTTTCTCTGTGTAAATTGTGTTCCTTCCTGCAATAAATCATCAGCACAGCTCCAATTTAATTTCCTTTTCAAGTACATCCTAATGGGAAAATTGAAGACTAAAAAGAATGGTCTGAGGGTTCCCCTCCCCCTTCACATATCGGATGAATGCACGTTTGCAAAACAAAAGCTACAGACAGCTTAATTATATACCTAAGAGGCAGCAGGTAGGAGGTGCGAAGACAGTGGGCCAAACTCTGCCCCCAAGTTGCCCAGTTCCCTAACAGGAATGGCTCCAAATCTGGAAAATGTTGTACCAGTAGGTAGGTAGTGCTTCCAGTGAGGTTTTGGGAGGTGAGGGAGCAGCCTCTCTGCATGGGTTTGTTACGGGTTCCTGACATACCTGGCTGCAGCCCATTCAAAATACTAAACAAGAAACATAGTAAGCCATGAATTTTGCGGTGCGTAATACAAATGAACTTAGAGATAGATTTAATTGCACATTCATTTCAAGCTAAATAATCTCTGCATTAAATAATTAATGAATCAAGCCATTTAAATAGACAGAATGAAATCACGTCATTAAATTGTAACTTCTGTATTTAATTTAATAGAATATTCTGACAAAACCAATTTAAAATAAATATATATCACTCACCTTTGCCAGCTGAATTACTTTCTCGGAGTTAATTTAGTTATATGTTCATGAATTCACCATAATTTCCCTCATTTTTTTTTATTTAACTTTACAAATGATTGCAAAGAAAGAGGTTGATGAACCAATACAAGAGATCAGGTAGTTGGGTCCAGATGATTTACTACGAAGTGCTTATAAAGTGCTGGAAGAAGTAAAGATGAACTGTAGTGGTTCCCATAGCAAAAATAACTTTTATGAAGGTGAACATGAGTCATAGGATTTGGAAGAGAAGCAAACAGAATTATGTGCCCCCACCTACTGCAAGTAATTTAACCAATTTTCAACACTTAGTACAACATTTCTGCAAGCATATTTTTAGAGGATTTTCTCCTGAGACACCTGTCTAAGTTTTCCCTGTTGCAAAGCTGAACCAGAACCATTAAGCCACTGTAACATTCTTCTTATAGAAAATGTGTCAGGAAAAGGAATATTTAACCTTTAAGGAAAACCTGCCTTTACAAGAGCACAGGGATTTCTTACAGGAGTGTATGAGGTACCGCGACAGCGGACCAAGAAAGGCAAAGTGCGTGACCTCATTTTCCTTCACACCTAGACAACAGGTTAACTGTTGTAAACTAAACAGAAGACTCCATCGCTAAATTCTAGTAAGAATACTCATCCAATATGAATTGAGTATAGGCCAAGCACCGTGGCTTAATATCCTGGAATAAATCATTCAAGCCCAAGACAAGAGATGAACCAGCAACAAAGGGCGTGAGTTCAACCCCGTCAGACACACAAGCATCAAAACCATGCAGAGTCCATTGCCATTGAAAATGGGAACAGTCCTTGCTCTGGTTAATATTAGAGTGAAAATACAGTCAGGATTGTGTGGGAAGAAAGAGACTATCGAAAAAGCCTTTGGAATACGAGCATGTGTCCAGTTCTGAGGAAATGAGGATACATTTCAAGTACTTTCAGCCCTGCTTCTAGTTTCCTTTTAATGTTTCTACTCATATACAAGATTACAATCAAATAGTAAAAGAGGAGATGGAAGATTACACATATTTTCTCATTTTGCTGTTTTACTAGTCATCTTTTATAGCAAAATAATTTCACTAGTAATTTCACTAGTCGTCCTACATAGTCATTCCTTTTTTTCCCTAAATGAGGAGTTATTAAGTAGGAAACTGTAAGTGGAATCACATTGCTCTTCTGCATTAGCTGACAAGGACTATGACATAGATGTCACGAGATCAGTATATATGGGCAAAAAGACTGGATTACTTTTGTGCTTCTTACTCTCTTTTGGGGAGAAGAGTCCTCATTTCTGTCTAGGCTAGAAACTTGTTGTGATAAATAGAAATTACTTGGTAAAATATTTGAGAAGGTGTCATAGATGAGACAGAATAAATGACAACCTGTAGCAGATCTGGACACTGGGGTTTATTTAAGAACCAACAAGATTACCGCTTTTACCCTGCTTGATTATGCCACACACTCACTCCCTCACTCTCTTGTTGTCCTTCACGTTGTTTGATCAGACACAGTAGTATAGTAAACTGAATTTTGGCCCCTAGTAACAATGTGTTGCTTATGCGTAAGATAAACAATTGTGTACTGCTTATGTAAGCCTTAAAGTTACTTACACCCACTTCTTATGTCTAGGAATGCCCAGGAATCTATCTAGGAATAATCCGGTACTGAAACTTGTAAGGTGTAAGTTAAGGCATTGTACCGTAACTAATTTACACCTTACAGTTCCTCTGTGTGCAGTTTGCACCCACTTAGGCATCAGCTGAGTGGTTATAGGTGTCCTGTGTGGAAACGTAACTAGGGTTGTCCCCACAAGGAGTCTGGATCATTAAAAAAGCTAGAAGTTGCAGAGTCTGCAAACTGATACAAAAGGGATCTCAGCTTTGCAATTAATGTCGATGGGGATGGGTTATGTTCAAGTACCATGCCAATTTTTCATGAGTTAAGAAGATAAAGTGATTAACAGGGACCATGTGGCTGCAGAATATGCCTTACATAATTACTCCACAAAATTAACCAAGGATTGGTTGTATTGTCTTGTTGCGTTTATTTTACCTTGACATTGTTTGCAAATTGAGACAATCCCACCATGTTTATGTATAGCACTGGAGCTTCTTGTAAGAGGTCATAAGAGATGCACAGTCAATGATTATGGCTTTGGAAATAGCAGGAGGGCTAAAGCCTGGAAAACTGGCAGGTTTAGGGCTTCTTCTGGGATCAGAGGCTGATAACACAGCCTGGAAAGGTTATCGTGTAGTGAGGCTACTCTGTCCCTCGTCCTACAGAGTTTAACATAACTGTGCTTAACTCTCAATTTCTGGATCTATACCTCAAAACCTAGCTAGGTTTTCTCATCAAATATTCTGACTACTTAATGAGACTGTTTTACAGTCATATCACATATCACAGGATCACACTCCTAAACAGAAAAAACCACACATTTTCCTCAATATTTAATCACCTGTGCAATGTAACTTCTTTCCAAAATATATACACATATATTTTCTTTTTCATATCGACATTCTGATGGAAAAATATATCTTTTCTTGTAAAATTTCAGAGATCTTTCTTTCATCTTCAGGAAAGAAATATGTGACTGTTGGTATGATAATGACTTCTCTTTATGTGGTTGCATAAGTAACAAAGTACCAAATGGGGAAACAATGTACTTTTCTTACTAATTGTTGCTCACCAATCCTCTTTATGTTCTTTGCTATATCCTCATTGCATCCACCACCTGCTGCCAAGAGAGTTTTCTTTTAGTCTACCAGGCTATATAAAGTTATACAACTGTTTGCTTGTTTGATTGCTTTCTTTGCACACTATTGAAGGGAATGAAAGTATTGTCCTGACGAATAATTTGTTTAATCAGCTTGCATTTCTGCAATTAGGTTACTTAATAGTAAAGAAAAGCAAGGAAATTGCATCTACCTTTCTAAGCACTCTTGTCTTAAAATCTTCAGACTATGCTAGAATCAATGATATCTACATACCAGACTTTTTTTTTTTTTAACTAAACTAGGCCACCTTTGTTTAGCAAAGAAATGCTTCATGATTTTACCAAAGGGCACCTCTAAATCATTTACTAGAAGGAAATGAAATATATTAAAAAAGCATTAAGGTTCTGTCAGAAAACAAAAGCATGGAAAGCTGTTGTTAACAGGTGAAATGTGCCTTGTATCTTCTGGTTCTTGGGTATAACAGAGAAATAATAGGATTGTAATCAAGACAGGGCTTCAAAGAAATCTATTGCAATGTGTGAGGTATTGATAGCATTGTTTTCTGTTATTGAGATGTAGGATTCATAGTTACAGAGAGTTATAGAAAGCTAGAAGTTTTCTGCCTAAGCATTATTAAAGTTTTGTGGTCTTGATTTACAGTGCAGAAACAAGCTCTTATCATTTTAGAATTCCACCACAGTTTTTCCTTTTCTCTAACCATCCTTAATGTTTGAATGGTTTGGCTGAAAAAATGCAAAAGGTACTTTGTACTAAGATAAAGTGTGCTTCTATTTCATATGAACTATTGTGAATATTTTCTATCAGGAACAAATGCACAAAATAAAATTTTAAAAAACCCAACACCTTTATCACATTCTTGTATATCATAATGAACTGTTTCTTAGAAGAAGAAAAAATGTGTATCTCCTTGTAACCACTTCAGTGACACAGACATGAATTCAGTAAAACGGTAGATATAAAACTGCTGTACGTTATACCCAAGTCTAGCATGATGTTGATGAAATCCATTCTATATATACTTCTGTATTTCTTTTTTTTTTTTTAAATTCAATATTTCTTTTTATTTTTTTCCTTATTCTTGAAGTAAATATTCTTGAGTTACATATGTGTGTTACATATTCTATGTAAATAGAGAACAGTTTTCTCTACTTAGTCATCAGTTAAGCATACATTAACATTACAGACAGGACAAAATATTGTCCTGAGAAGAACTTTGAAAAGAATTGATTCTTCACCAGATAAACTAACTCGGAAAACCAGTTTTCAACTGTAACAATTGTTACTGTCATTTTTCTCATTAAAGCAAGGTATTTCAATTGGTTTTCTACTTTAAGCACATTTTACAAAAGCAAAGCACTGTAAATTATGTGATCTGTGTCTGTAATTGTCAGATATTTATAATGTATCTTCCCTGAAGTTACTCTTGTGACTGGAGTGTAATAACACGTGAACTAGGTTTAAAATGGTAGCAATGCAGACGTTCAGGACATTAGCTTTAGAGAGAAACAAGTGCTAAATCCCTTTTAGCTTAATCACAACTGCTTTGGGATTCCTTAGGCAGAGAGTTCATTGCTCAGATATCTCCATTACTTTAACTGCTTTCATTTTCTTAAATACAAAGATACCACCTCTGGGTTTGGAAGTCCCTGAGCTATGAACCCTTGGAGGCTGGGACAATAGAATGGAAGACTATTGCTATAAGCTTCTTCTATTCTGCTTTTCCCTAGGCATGTGGTGTCAGCCCCTGCTAGAGATACTGGCCTAAATGGATTTTTAGCCTGATTTAGCACAGCCATTCTTACATTTATTTTTTTTCTTCCTGCACGTTCATAACCCCCCTGACACTCCACCTGTGCACCCTCACTTCTGGTTTTAATCTATATAAGAAACAACTTGGACTAGCTGTCTCTGGAGCCTGGACCAGTAGAAACTTACCCAGTGGCACACAGTAAAATCCCTTTTTCTTGGCAGAAAGGATGTCCCAAATGCAACAATGAGGGCAGAGAGTGGGTTTGTAGACTTAGGTCTTGTTTTTAAGGATCTGATTTATCCAGCAATCACTGCTGAAGTTTCTGTATTTTTACTAGAAGACAGACAATTCCACATTAAATCTACAGTCTTGCTCGTTACAATGTGTCTCAGAATTTGGCAGTTTGTGCAAGTTTGTATAGTCAATGATACTGCAAGCAGTTACCATTTTTATGTGGCTTGCATTGTCTTTTGATAGCATGACATTCGCTCTCTTCAAATAAATGAACTATGAGCCTGTCTTGCCACTGTGCTACTTCAGCTTATACTAGTGAAAATCAAGTTTGAGACTTATAATGCACTTGAAAAGTGCTTTCCTTTTTACCATGCTCCTATATATTATCTTTTCGTGGATATCACAGAACTCCTATTTCCCAAATACCTATCAGTCGGTTTTTGTGTCCTATGCACTATTTCTAGCTCAGTTTTGCTGTTCTTCTCCAGCCATTCATAATTTCACAGCTCAAGGACAGCCCCAAAGGAAAGCATATATTTCTGAATATATTAGCCAAATTCATACAGGGAAAGTAGTGTAAATAAGAGGGGGGAAAAAAAGTGCCATAAATTTTCAGCTTGACAGTCAATCTTTTATTTATCTCTGTAATACCATATGACAATGGCATATGATGTATTTGAGTAAGAAACATTTCTGATCTCAGAATGAGGCATGTAATTCCTTTATGTTTACTGCTTCAGTAGTAATACTGTAGTTATATGTAGTTGATAATTTCTTGTCAATCTAAACTTCTGTTTTGTTCGTCTGTTTGTAGAAACACATCAATTTTAACAAGAAATGCCACTGGGAAAGAGTTTTCCAGGCTGAAATCTCTGGTTGTATCTGTAAAAAGAAATATTCCTGGAGGGTGGTGATTTTCCATCCCTCTCTTTCTTTTCTTATCTTGGTTTGTTTTGTTGGTAGATTTTTGTTTATTTTGAGCAACGGGTCACTGAAAATTAAAAATATCCTTATCTCATCCCATTGTGAACTAGAATTTCCAGTATTCTCTTATGTTTCATGGGATATGAAAACTAATTCTTAGGAAGCTACCAAATTCTAATTGCAGAATTGGTTATTGCTGGGCCAAGGTGCAATAAAGAATGGCACAAAAAGCCTCAAAGACTAAAGATAACCTTTCTCTCCAAAATTTTCATACAAAAGTAATTACAGTATAATTAGTTAAATAAATTAATGGATGCTTAATTATTATTACAATTACATCTAAAGTTGAGTTACAGTAAATGTTTTTGGTTAAAAAGACAAAAAAAGAAACATTCAATTAATTGCATTTGAGAGAATTCAGACAGAAATGCGCTAATTGGCACTGATATTCCTCCGTATCTGGAACAAGAATGATCGTATTGTTGGTATCACTTTTATATAAACCACAACCTTAAATAATTAATATTAACATTTACTCACCTTAGTTTTTCCCCTTAGTTTGCCATGGGTGAGTAAGTGCACAGAATTTTGCAAATTAAAAAAGTTTTAGCCAAGACAAAACTTGCTTCATATATTATTGCAAGTTCTTGGGTTTTGTTGCTTGTCGCACAGTAGGGCATTAGGTGAAACCACCAGAGCACATTCTTAATAAATGTCTTTTGTGGTTTTGCACCACAGTCCAGTGTGAAAAAAGCCCAGCGGTTGCTTTGTTTGCTCCACCACATATACATTTCTCTCGATTATTCCTTATGTTTGCTGATTAAAAGTTATCATGGCAGAGCATGTGATAACGAAGTAAACAGCAAATGATGAATTTAGATCTAACTTATTCAGTTATACCTGTAAAGACTATCTTTAGCAATTTTAAATCTCAATATTTGTATCGCTGATGCAATTTTAAAACAAAATTACTGTGGTATTTTGAACACAATTGCACTAAGAGTGTGAGAAGCACCAGCTTGAATTGCATAGTATTTGTTCCAAACGCAAGTACCAGATTGGAGTCATAACCCGGTATTTATCATTTAAAAATACGGTTTTAAAAGGCAAGCATTACTATGAAAATCATATATACTTCAGCAGTAAATTTAGACCCCAATTCATAGAGATATTTAAGCATTCAAATACTGCAAAGTGATTTTAATCTGTTCAGCAAGGACTACTCAAGTGTTTAAAACTATTCATGTGTTTAACTATCTTGTTGAATTGGAACATACATTGTAAATGTCAAATACCAATAATTTGGGTTAGTAATAGTTTAGAATTTGTAGAAGATCGTTAGAAGTTTTTAACCCTAAAGCCAGATATCTAGCTTTTGCCATGTCAAATAAAAAGGACCTGGATTTCAAAATTTATTTGTAACATACTCTAACACTATCAGAAAACACATGGTGTGTCTCCAGGATCCTTTAGGGTCATGAAGCCATTTTGCGAAGTGTCACATGAAGCACACGAACATAACCGATCCACAAGGTAATTTGAGTGCTGCTCACTGGCTTCTGCTCTGTGTATATGGACATTCAGTGAGGGCAAAACTGAAAGATGCTTTGAATACTAATATTTGGAGAAATAATATCGGGGAAAGTCATCTTCTGGGAATGGTACCCATAAAGAGTTATTCAGTAAAATGATGGAAAACAATAACATCTTGTTCACTCTTAGGGCAACCTTCATGAGGAGAAAGATGAAGAGAAGTATACAACTTTATCAGATGTCCTGAAAAATAAGACAATATTTTTATCTGAATTGTCTCTAGTGGTGGTGGAGGACTGATGAAAAATAGGAAAGGCAGGAAATATATGTGTAAAAATTTTTATCTGGCTAAAGTTCTGAGTTGCAAATGTGAGAGATGCCTTAGAGAAATGTTAGGCAGCCAGATCAAGGTGACTTGTGAGGCCCCCAAGAAATCAGGTGCTTTGTGACAGGAGATTTAAAGCTGATGTGATTGATTTAAAAATAATTGTGATGGTAGATTTAAAACTGAAGTGAGTGATTTAGAAATAATTAGGAGGATGGTCATAATCAAATGATCCGTACGACTTGTGTGATCAGAAGACCACAGCTATACGCCTTAATTTTGCTTCTCCATCCATTTTGTATCAGGGTAAAGCCTATCCACGTTTGAAGGATTTACATCCTTATGATGGCTTCAGAGCACTGTCCGAATATAAATAAAGACTTATAATCAGCTACAGTATATTATTTTTAAATGGATTATTTTGTATTCAGTGGCAGGGCAAAGTCAGATTTTGCCTATGCACGCAGCTGCCGTTGCTTCAAATGGAAATTCCACCCTGATAACAAAAACAGGCCTTTCACTGCTTACAGGAAAATCATTAAAGATCTGCAATAATATTTTCACCCAAATATATATGTTGAAAGGACTGTGATACAACATTATTCACAAACCAGCTATTGAAAAAGTTCTTGTTGGCTTCAGTCTCTATGGGGATTTTTGCAGTACACAAAAATCCTCCTTCTTTCCCACACCATGGCTAAAAAACTGACCTAAATTTAAAGTAACTTAGACTAATTGTCATGGTTTAAGCCCAGCCGGCAACTAAGCCCCACACAGCCACTCACTCACTCCCCCCTGGTGAGCTGGGAGAGAAAATCAGAAGAGTAAAAGCGAGAAAACTTGTGGGTTGAGATAAAGACAGTTTAATAGGTAAAGCAGAAGCCGCGCACACAAGCAAAGCAAACCCAGGAATTCATTCCCCACTTCCCACGGGCAGGCAGGAGTTCAGCCATCCCCAGGACAGCAGGGCTCCATCACGGTGACTAACGGTGACTTGGGAAGACAAACGCCATCACTCCCAATGCCCCCCCTTCCTCCTTCTTCCCCCAGCTTTTATCTGCTGAGCATGACGTCCTACGGTCTGGGATATCCCTGGGGTCAGTCGGGGTCAGCTGTCCCGGCTGTGTCCCCTCCTGACTCCTTGTGCCCCCCCAGCCTGCTCGCTGGTGGGGTGGGGGGAGAAGCAGAACAGCCCTTGGCTCGGTGTAAGCACTGCGCAGCGGTAACCAAAACATCCCTGTCCTATCAACACTGTTTTCAGCACAAATCCAAACCATAGCCCCATAGTAGCTACTATGAAGAAAATTAACTCTATCCCAGCCAAAACCAGCACACTAATCTAAATTCTAATAACCTCAGGCTCTTGTGTTTTCTGAGTCTATGTACTACCATAGCAACAAGTAGTTCTTTTTTTATGAGGCAGAAAAATGATTTCACTCAAGCGGTACTGTACACATTAGTGCCTGGCAGTAAGTACATTTGTGCAAATGACCACACACATTATCTTCCCAACAGCTATTGGTCATTGCTAGCTGAACAGAAACACTGCAATTGATATTTTGCTTTTCCATCCTTCTGCGAGTGACTTTAAAATGACAGCACGGTGCATAGCCTACCTGTGCTGCTGACCACCCTCAGCAGTCACAAGCCACAGTAGAGCAGTCCCCGGACTGGCAGAAGATCCCGTGTTAGATCTTTTCTCCAGTGCGTCTACCACCGGTGTGGTGGCGAGGTGGGTGTGTTGCGCTGTCATGATGTGTGTTGCGTGTGATTGCTCCCTGCTGCTCCACTTATGGCTGTGTGTACTAATGGCGTCAGAGAAACCACAGGAGTGTAATGCATAGCGAAGTGCGTAATACTGCAAGGTAATGCAGCGCTGCAGTATGACTCGCAGTTATGACAGCGATTCGCTTCCTGTCTTAAAGGCGGTATTATTTGTGTCAACAGCAATGAAATCAAGCAAATGTGCATGAACCAAAACATATGAAATCAGCCCTGTGTGGTGGTCAGAGAAATTCTGCTCCCTCAGCCCCACTGTGTCTCGTTCTGGCCGTGTTTTAATGCAGAAGTGTGCCTAATTTAAGGCCATCTGGCAAATCAAAGCAGCCACAGTAGTGTTAGGTTCTCTCTACCAGAAAAAGACGTCACACAACATAACTCAAGGCACTTGTGTCTGCTTCAGTTCTGCCGAGCTCCTTCCCCAACGTCTTCCATAGTGAAAGTGAACGGAGAAGGAGATAACTGACCTCGTATCAGCAAAGATTTCCAATGCAAAGGATTCCCCTCTCCACCTCTTTAGACAATAAGCATCCCTGTCAGAAGGACATCTTTCCCATTAGTTGAAGCTCTTGGAGACTGGGATAGAGATCATTGTCCAGTGCTCAGCTACTTCAGCTGATGATGGGCAATACAATTATACATGATGAAAAAGGTTTTTAATCACTGTACTGTGTAATAGTCATAACAGTGAAAAATTTGGGGATGGAACTGAGTAATAAGAAATTTTTCTCCCTTCCAAATGTTTCAAATATTTGAAAGCAGAAAGGTTTCAAAGATCTTGTGCAGCAGGTCAGCTCTTAAGGCTTTGTACCATGGCCAAAACACTTTCCTTATGTGGCAAACTGTGGAGTGCGAGCTTAAAGCGATTTCTTTAGTCATTGCCAAAAACATGGCTGAATTTCTTTTCCATCCTGGGCCAGGGCCATCAGAATTGTCACATTCTAATGGGAAAACCAGAAAATTATTTCTTCAAAATTGACCTTTTCTGTTCAGAAAAGTCAAAAGCATTTTCACTGGAATGTTTTATCTAGCTCTGGTTTCTACCACTATATTTTTGTTTATAAAATATGATTTTTAAAGTGTATGATAGTATTGTCTTTATATTAGCAGGTTTGAGTTTTAATTCGCTAGGCTTGTCAAGGGGGCTGATTTAGTTTTTCATTTCCTACAGTTCTGTGTGAGTGAGTCTCATTAAATGGAATAGCTGTTCTGCATGCAAATCAGAGAAACAGATCTGCTAGTTTTGGTGGACTGTTCTAGCTTAGCTTAAGTTGAATACACAACCATGCTTGCTAAACAGTATTGTCTGTGCAAGGAGTGCAAATGTTCATTTTGCATGTCTCTTGTTGCATTTTTTTCTGAAATGTCACATAATCTTATCTGTCATTTTGACCAAATTACAACATGCCTATCACTCTGGTTGTTTTTGCATAGGAATAATATAAATAATTCCTGTCTGATATCTGTGAGCTAAAAACCTGAGCTCTTAAAATGACTCATCTTGGCATCTCAGAAGATCTTGGCCAGCCTTTCAGTAACATCAGGGAATATTATTGGCCAGAACCGTTTTTTTTTCTTTCAGAGTTTTAGTTTGGTATTCTTTAAAAATGACATCTTGTTCAATCAAACCCAGTAGTGTGTCGTTGTGAATATGCAAATTCGGAGCGGGGGGTGGGGTGTGCATTCTTCCCCAGAATTTAGCCTGAAAGAGATTGTCAGCTGCAAAAACAGTGGAATAGATAAGTTTGCCACAATAAATAATTTCTATCCCAAAGCTAAGCAGTTTGGGAGGACCTTTGCACTTACCAGTGAAAAGCTGTATCTGTCACCTCACGGGATCAGAGGTAAGGCTGGCTGTCCAGTCAGTATGCCATCCTGTTCCTTGTGTGTACACTCCTGAGGTGAAAAGCTACAGCCATACACCTGCTGCTGCTGCGTGCTCAAAGTTCTCCCCTTTGAAGAAGTTCCGAAAAGGGTCATCTTCCCAAGGGTTTGATGCATACACAACTTTACTTCATTTCATAGAACTGCTCTTACTTAGAGATTGTATCAAATAACGTTAAAAAAATGTCCAACAAGCACGTAGAAGAAATCTGAAATGTCTTGAGATTATTTTCCCTTGTGATATCTTATTGCCTCTCCCACAATTACAGCGATCAACTTGCCTCCACTCTGCAAGTGAAGAATGGGTTTTCTTTTACTATTGTTTAAATCATTTTGGGAGGCCTTTATGATTATAATACAAAATGACTGATCTGTGTGACAGCTCCTGAAACCTTGAGATTTGGTGGGACTTGCTTTGTTGTAATATTCAGGGTACTATTTCATGATTCTGCACTCAACAAACCATCAATCATTGTGAGCAATATATAATTATGTATTGCTTAAGAGAAAAAAAATGGTTTTTAACCTCAAGGTAACATAAAACACTTAAAAGTAATTGCTAGGGGTATGACATTTTAAATAGAGATGCTGTCTCAGATGCAAACAGTTCAACTGTAAAATAAGTAAAAGATAATAATAAAAACAAAGCAAAAGCAAAACTAAGTACCACTTAAATATCACCAAAGAATATGTTTAATACCACTACAAGCAGAGTGTCATGAGGTGAACAAAGCAAAGCAGAGTGCATTTATCACTTTTCCCATAGGAACAAGAATAAGGTAGGAAGTTGACATCCTACTGCTTTTATATTGCAGATGATACAACTCTTTCTGCCACTCTAGTGGTGGAAATGAGACAAGAATTATTCCAGCAACAGGTCTGTGTGAAGTGGGGATGTGGTTTTTGCATAGCTGCATGTCTCCTGCTCTGACCCTGGCCATGACCCTGCCATAGGAGGCACTTTGTTATGGGCCAGGGCTGAGGAGGAGTTTCAGGAGACAGCAGTGCACGATATCTCACCTCTCCTGTGTCAATGGTAGAGTCCACAGAAGTCTATGATAAGTCATAAAAATTCAAAGAAGCCCTGAGGGTGTTAAAAAAAGAGGTTTAAGGACGTTTTCCTCAGAGCTAGAGCTGGCTATAGAAAGTGTAATTGTGCTTACCTCACCACCAATCTAAACAAAGTGTTGAAAAGCAATGAAGGAGTATCCAGGTTTGATTTTGCAATATGAAGAACCATGTTAGGCAGAACACAACTTTTTATGAGGCGTTTCCAGTTGGTCATTTGGGGTACCATTTGCCTCAATTTTAGTTGGCTAAAACACAAGCATAAATCAGCTGAGGCTCATTCCACAGCCTGTAGAGAGAGCCAAGCCCACTGTGAGGGTGCTGTTTATTTGAACAAGGTAGATCTCTGCGTTAGGATGAGATGAAGTGTGCTCTAGACACAACTGACTGGGTCTCAGTGCTGCAAAGGGGCCTTGGGTGACTTGGTAAAATGCAGAGAACTGCAATCCAGACATCTTCATTCAGTAAGATGAATGGCACTCTTGGCACCTGGTTATCATATAGGCGGACAGAGAAAGGGACTGGAGCAATCTCTGATTTACTCCAGGACCTTTTTACAGTTGTATTGTGTTGCCTTCTGCAAGAGCCCTATCCTTCCCTCCCTGGGGAAGGCTAATTTACCCCACTCCGGTTCACTGAGAGTGCAAGGCTCTGGCCCCTTGCTTTGCTCTTCATTGTGCTGTGCTTGTCTTTCAGCCTCTCCTGCTCTCCAGGGCCATATTTCCAGCTCCTGAAATTCTGGCCTCAGTCATTTCTCTGTTTATTGTTCACCCTCCCACAGCACAGACCTGCTATGTCAGTGGAGTAAAAATCCCTGTCTACAATAATACGTTAACCCTGTAACATACAACCTGTTACCTTAACAGGTATGATTAGGTATTCAGAATAAACTGACACTTCCAACGTCTGTCTTCCAGGAATAACAACATTAAGGTCTAAAAAAAATTTCTCACCTAGCTGTTAAGCTCTGTTCTCATTGTCTGCAAACCTACAAAACCTACAAAAAGGAACGCTAACTTGGATGAACCCCCTAACTCTTTTAGAGGCAAAATTAATGTATTCAACTGGTGCTAAGCTGTGCCAAAGAAGTCATCCTCGTGTTCAGTTTGGCATGCCATTAAGGGAAATAAACAAGGCATCTTGCAAGGTAGGGACTGTGTCTTTTCTTTCTAATCTTTCACTTTCCTCCATTAGCTAGGAAAAGAGTGGCTCTTTGAACCTGCTGATAAAAATACAGGGGTAAAAGTGTTGCTTGAACTTGGCCACGGGTAAATTGGTTTTGTGAGAAGTATTTCACATTTGTGTCTATTGTATTGCCCAGAAAGATGCAAACTCCCCAGTGTTTTGTCTGAAAAAGGAAACTTTCTTTTTTTAAATTAATTTTAACTTTTTCCATTTTATAAGGTTGTGTTTTGTTTGGTTGGTTTTTTGGCTTATCGGAGCAGTCCATTAGGGAAAGTAAAAACAGTGATTATACCATACCCGTTAATACCCAGCCCCACAAGATCTGGTACTACTTATGTGCCAAGATTTTCTTGAATCTTATAAGTGCTAGGTTTCCTTGCCTTCCTTTCTCTTACTTTCTTCTTCCCTTTCCTGCCTCAGTCCTACTTCTACTTGAATTATAGTGGCTGAGGGATATAGCCTTATGAGAAAGGAGTAGTGATAAAGTAAGAATTGTGAACTGTGTTTGAAGGCTATGAAAAACACAGCCAAACTATTCTTCCTGACTGAAAGCCGTTATGAGTTTATCACCTTTTCTTTTACAGAGAAGAATTTGTAAACTCTTCCTCTTTTTCATCAGACAAACCCACAGCTGATGTCAACAGAAACTAAGTTAAAAGGAAATGGCCTCTCTAGTCATCAAGTCTTCAGTGAATAATTCAGATAAATAATTTTGAAATCTGAAGTCACTCAAACTATTCACCTGCCTATAGTCTTTCTTTCTTCTAATTTGGGAAGTGGGGCTGCATATCTAATTAAAAGGTGTTATATCAATTCTGCTATTACAGATCAGAGAGAGCTTTAAGAAAACAGTGAATACAGAAGTAGACTGAAGTTCTTGGCATATTAACGAATACCTGTTTATTTTCTCTACTGAATGTCTATTTTCAAACTTACAGCTTCTTGAAATAATGTGAAAAACCCTGCTGCTGTTCTGAAAACTCCACATCTTTGTGCACCCAAATACAGTTTCATTTCCTTCCATTTTTGCCTAACAGGCTCCTCCACCCTTCTCCTTCTGCCTTTCTTTCATAAAAATATTATAGCAAAGAACTAAAAAACTCTTTTAATCTAAAATCATATTTTTAATGACATATTCTAAAAAAAGGATAGTTTAGCCTTTTTTTTTTTCCCCCCCTTTGGGGTCTGTCTATCAGATAACTAGAAGGAAAACCGAGAGCTTTTTGATAACATTAGAACTCTTTCTGAAATGCAGAAAAACACCCCTGACATTTACCAGAAATCCCCCCATGACTATAAGTGGTAACCAGCTTTCACTGACGAGCTCTAAACTGGTTCTTGCTCACCCTACTTGGAGATGGCAGTCAGGCCACACTGCTCTAAGTAGAGCTCTCTAAAAGATGGTTTATTTCATAAGGAATTCCTCTAAGCAGAATGGAAGTTTTGGGATTGACTCATGGTATTGCCCAGAAGGACTCTAGCAGTGGCTGAGCTGTGCAGATGCAAAATAGAAAAGAAGTGGCCTGGGACAATCTGGCCAAGAAAGAAGCAGCTATTCCTCAGTATAATTAAATTTACATGAAATTTTCCTGTAGAAAGAAGAATTCCCTAGAAATACTTTGCAATTACTCCTCCTGAACTTTCTGTGTTTGGAAACGGATTTTGAAGCTGGAGAGAACAGGTAAAAGAAAAGAAAAGACGAAAGCAATGAAGTTAGGGGGGAAAGGGAGGAAGCAGACAAGATGCATGTTTGGAAGTGAGTAATAATTTTCCATTGAGTAAGAAAAGGCTAATATTTTATGAGCAGGGCGAAGACTGGTGAGGAGCAGAGGGTAAGCAGGGATTATAGTCTTGCTTGCAGCCTGGGAAACACGGTGTCACTGCTGCATGCGTGATGTAGCAGTGGGTCACCGATGGCTCACGTGGCTGTCACCCACACCGATGGTGTCAGGGACAAGGCGGCAGAGTCCTGCCAGAGCCCCGTCAGCTGCAGACAAGATGCTGAGGAGTGCCTCGAGTTTAACATTACCAAGTCACAGCTGGTGGTTTACTGGTCCGAATGCCAGCCTGAAACTGAGCCCCTGGGAGACCTGGTCATTGCCCACTGGTGAACCATTCCGGCAGCTCCCAGAAAGGACTATGTGTCAGCTACATGAAGATTTCAGCCTGTGGAAAAACCTTATAAATTTTTAGCAGGTTGAAGGAAGCAGTAAAAATAGCAAAAGCATCTCTCCAATATCCTACACATTTATATCTATCTAAATCAGCAGTTCCTGTGCACACATACGACACATTCTGTAATGCTAACAAGCACTTAAATACACCACAAAACAGCCAATAAACATTAACACAGTCCTGTTTATAGTTGCTGTGCAGTATAACATAAAACTAGAATTAATTCTGCCACAGTTCTGGTTTTTTCTTTAAAAATTGGTTAACAGGTTGCAGTAAAAAACCCCAGTGTTTTGGTGTTTGCTGATATAACAGCTACAGTCAGCTGAAAAGTTCTGGTTTTCCTCTCCTTCAATTAAAGGCAAAATAAAAGGGAATCTGAAAAAAAATCATTAGTCTCAGATTAAAGTAACACTCAGAAGTCAAAGGCAAAGCACTTAAAATTTATTTAGGATAAGCAGAGACTCTGCTGTGAGTCTATGGCTGTCTCCATCGGAAAAAGAAGCAACAAATATTTTAAAAAGTCAGCCTGGCATGTTACTTCACCTGTAAGGATCTTATTAGGATTATATTAAAGATTGCTTGATTCTTCCTTTATGTCAATCAAGGGTCAACTCAAAGCAAGTTTTCTTCCTGCTTCAAGCTAATTAAGTTTCAATGGCTTGCCTGACTTATCAACCTAAAGAGGTCTCTGCTTTCGGGCCAGAAAAAAAGACAGTCTTCACTATTTTGTAATTATAAAAATCTATTTCAGAACACCAGCATTTAAGTATAGTCATAGAGAAGGAAGGAGGGCATCAGGGGCGACTTGCTGCAACACATGCAAGGTAAATATACGAAAAAAGAACTCTTTAAAAGAAGACAATGAAGAGCAACAATCAATTTAGGAGTCATCTTTTAAGAATGGTTAAGAAAACGTTAATATAGGAATTACAAACCAGAAAGCTAAATTTAAAGAAAGGGGATTATAATTTGCATAGCATGAAAAACAAATATTCTTTTATCCAGGCACATAATTCATAATATAGTAGGTTTTTTCATATCAAAGCTCAACTCTCTCATTACTCAAAGGGGAATTTTATTTTAAAATTATCTGTGTATCTACTCAACCTTGTCTTTTGGCAAAAGTTGTTGACTGAGAGTTCCACAGTCAAATGCCTAGCCACACTGAAGTTAATTAAATGTGTTAATTGTTTTTAAAAATGTTATTATTCCAATCACCCTTGTCCCACAGAAAAAAACAACTTTGCACTAGTAGATTATTTTGTTCAGTACAAAAAGAGACAGAATTCAAGGGAGAGTGTGAGCAAGGCAGAATCATCATCTTTAAAGTGCTGCACAATATAGAAACCATCTTATGCTAAATTATATTGCATCATCAGAAATCTATTATATAGATTTGTGTGTTAGCATATATTCCTACAGAAGTCAGTAAATACCAAGTACTCAGCACTTCTCAGTAGATGCTCAGCAAGTTTGAGGATTAAGCCCCTTATTCCCATAGCACGAGAGTATAGCGCAAGTCCAGGTCACATTGGAAGGCATTAGATACTGTAGTTGAATCCCCAGTTGCTGGGATTTGCACTGTTCCAGATAGCTATTGGTATTGTTGGCTTTTTTTTTCCTGATGACTACAGAGTTGCTATTATGAGTGCCATCTTCAGAACAGCGTTTTGAAATTGTGGGATGTTTTCTCTCCACACAGAGTCGCAGTGAGCTATCGAGCTGTGAAGGAGATGAATGCAGTGATTTACTTGTGATCCACCTGCTCAGCACCTGGGATCAAACCCAAGCTGTACCTGTCATCATTTTAGTCTGACAGGGGAGTCAGCTGGGCGTACCCATACACCTTCACTGCTTTCCATCAGATTGATTGCAGGGGGAAGTTCTGGGGCGAGTTGCAGAAAAGAATACTCCCTGGAGCGGAGACGTTCAGGAGTGAACCCCGTACTCACATTTATGAGGGCAAAAATGGTTTCTACCAAAATTATGTCCCTTTTTTGAGACATAATTATGTCTCAAACCTCTGCTAAAAATGCTCTTTTCCTGGAGTGTAAACAGGGCTTTTGGTGCTATATTTGAGGCTAAGCAGGGCTATGGAGCTGCACTTACAGCCTCTGGTAGTGTGAATCAGATGGGTATTTTATCTGGTATATCTGTACGGCGGTGTGAAGGGGGCTGTGTATGGCCAAACTGCTGTCACCCCCTGAGCACTCCCCTGGAGGAGTGGATGCTTCTCCCTTCTCCCTTTTTCCAGCCACAGTGTCACCTTTGCTCGCAGCGTATTGCACCCATCCCCACACAGAAAGCGGTGGAGGCGAAGTCCACACGTCTGGGGTTTTGGTCCATGGTGGTGGGTCTCTGCACTGCTCTCCAGCGAGGGCAGTAGCTCATGAGATTCTGGCTCACCCAGAGTTTGTATTCAATACCTGCAAAAGTATAAGCTGCTTTATTCCCCTCAGTTAGTGGCCCGGAAACCCTACAGTTGCATTTACATGGTGAAGGGGAAATTCAACTTGTAAGTGCTCAGCAGTGGTAATTTGTGACCGAGGAATGATCTGGCATGGAGGGCAAGACAGCCCAACTGCAGAAGGGGTTCAACTGGCTGGAATCAGGGATGCCAGAGACAGAAGGGCTTCTTGCAAGGCAGTGAAGTTTCCCTTGGTGATGAGATAAGAAACAGCCTCAGCATTGTCTTGTAGCCATCCTGGAATGGGGAGCACTCGGGAGCCCAAGGTCAGGGAAAACCTTTGGGCAGCAGAGCTGGGCTGGGGGATAGACCCAAGGTGCCCCACGCAACTGCTCTCAGAATTGGTGCTGGTGCAAGTTTATGTAAGGAATCGGCTCCTGACACATCTTTGCAGGGTCCTTGTAGAATCGCTTATGGTCATGGGATTTTGTCCAATGCATTGTTCATTAGTATTTATTTTTATATTTAAGCACAAACCTTTGTTTAATACTCCTCAAGGGGTACAATAGAAATTCCTCAACAATGGAGTCCAGTGTTTTCCCATGATGTTCCTAAGTATAACATTTCCATCATGACCTCAATGATTCCTCCTCTGCCAGGCACCCAATATTACACCTTCCACCTACCTGCCCTGCCGGCACCTTCTTGTAAGTCTCAAGAGTTCGCATTCCTTGTTCTCTTCCACTGAAGCAAGCGAGCAGCCAGTCCCTGCTCATGCTCCCTCCCTTGGCTGCACTGGGGATGTCCAGTCCTTGCTGGTCTTTTCTCTGTAACCATACGGACGAGTCACATTCACATTTATTAACACTTAGTGGAAGGGAGAAAAGACAAATGTGATTGTAACTCCCTGAAACCTGTGTCTAACTTCAGACTTCTACTAGTGATGGCAAACTAATCAAAACAAATCAAAATCAAACCAAACCAACTCCAGAATATCCAGATTGCCACAAAGCCTGTAGAAAGAAATAACTAATTTTAGAAAGTATGTAGAAATGCATATCCATGAAGCTCGCCTGGTACACTATCTCTATTATAAGAGCAGCTTCATTTTGTTCAATCAGAGGATGGGCATAACCTAATCAAGAACTGTATCCTATCATTGTAATACATTGCACCACAGGTAGTCTGACTGTGTTGGCCATTAATAGCTGGCTTTTTATCTTTTGGGATGTAATAGAGTAGGCTGAAGCAAATTTACACTTTATATTTTATTAGTTTTTAATTTCTCGGAAAAGCTAGGAAACAAAGCATAAAATTGTATCTATCCCAAGCATTAAAATACAGTAAAATATATAAATATAACACAAAACTCTATCAAACATTTCCTTCACTCACAAGGCAAAACATTTTAAAGAGTGAAATTATTTCAATCAGATTGTAACAGAGCTTTCAGAGGCTGTTTCTTCCTTGAATGTATTACTTTTAGAGAATATGTAACAGTTAGGAAAAGTACTTTTGAAAAAAAAAAAAACCCAGACCTTAATCTGCAAAGTTCATCCTATAGAAACTCATGCAGCCTCCAAAACAACTGCAATAAGAAAAGCTGCAAAAATAACAAGCAAATGATTCATATCCAGGGGAATGAGAGCTTGGTGGTTTTGGGTTTGTTTGGGTCCCCCCCCCCCCCCCCTTTTTTTTTGATAAAGGTACAAGTGGGAATTGCAGCTAGCACTTTACACTTCTGTTCCAACTCTGATACAGACCTTCCTGTGATATCGAGGCAATCTCTTAAGACTGCTGTTAGTCAGCACGTATTTCTTTGGTCAACTACAAAAATGTTTGCAGAACTAGTTACTTCTGGAAACATGGTACAACTGAAAAAATGGGGTTTGTTTTATTTTGGCTGAAGCAAAGGCAGAGGGGGGTTTGAGATGCAAAGAAAATTTTGAAAGCTTTTAGTGTTCTGAAGGTGAAGTTTGTGGTTTTTTTTTTTTTTTTTAATCTTTGCAGAAAATAGCTAATAATTTGACAGAGATTTCAACAAAACTAAACCAAAGACAAATCTTGGAGAGATTGATGCTGAGCTTTTGGAGGGACTGTCAATGTGTTAAAAAAAGAACTTCACCCCCTCACCCTTGAGGATGAAACAAGTTAGGCAGCATGCCATGAAGCACAGAAAGTGTAATCCTCACTTTAGGGAATTTATAATTTAAGACCAGAGACTACAAATTACAACTTTATTGTCTTAGGCATTTTTTTGTTGTTTCTCTCGATCTGAGGAGCCCCAGCTGAAGACCAAGATCTCAGTTTCCCTGGACACTGTGTAAGCACAGCAAAGCCGTGATGGGCATCATTCAGCCCAGTTCATCTGCGCTGGCTGTTGAAAACACATCCATTTCCCAAACTCTGTTCATAACACGCCTGTCCCCTGGGATATCAACGGCCCAAGACACCTCTGAAACAGACAGTACAACCCGTTCCCCTTTGCATCCCAGGGCCCCGGGTGCCCCCAGCGCGGGCGAGGCAGCACTGGGATGGTGGAACCAGCAGCAACGCTCGCCAGCACGCTGGTGGCCCGTCGCTGCTGCTTGGTGCCGACTAGGTCGTGCAGAGACAAAGTGGACGTGGGTGCCAGAGCACTTTAACCGTGGATGTGTGCAATGGTGTTCACGTGTTAAAGCTATAGCCAGGCAGGTCCAGTGCGTGCCAACAACTGCAGCCAGCTGGTACTGGGTGTTTCTCAGGCATCCAGAAGATGTGTAGGAAGAGTTTTAGGGAAGGATTTGAAGAAAGAGTGTAAAGTATTTTTCTTTTCCCTAAATATATCTTAGGAATGTCAAAAGTCACTTGATGTGGCATGTTGACAAATCTTCCTGTGGCTTTACCAGTCCTCTGTCACTAACAGAGGCTGTCACAGATCCTGAATAGCAGGAGTGGAAATCAGCCACTTGACTCTCTTTAAAACTGGGAGCATACACACAAGTTTCATCCAGGTTGGTAGACAATAGGTCAGGAACAAGATTCGTCTTTGGTTTATCATTTGCCCAGTGGCTTTCCTCTGACCGTGTCTTAAATCTGACCAGCATATTAAGGAGAAATGCACCCCACCCTGGAGATTGGCAGCACGAGATTAAATCCTACTCCAACATAACTGAAGTCCACAGAGTAGCTTTAAAATGTGAGGAGCTTTTGCTCCACAGTGGTGTCGGTTTTACCCACACAATCTACTTGAATCCCGGTGGAGCGATGGCCACCATCCCCAACCCTGGAGCTGAAACCGCACGCACCGCTTTCGGCTGCCGTCTGTACGCGGCATATTTCAGCCAGAGGGGAACGGCGTCCTGAATGCTGATGTATAGGCTAACGCGGATAGCGTCGACAAACAGGAATACCGTTTTGTTAGGATTATTAATTGGACAGTAAGAGTAGATTACATGCAGGTCTGGGTTATGCGTGGGTTTATCGCTTTCTGCATAAACAGGAATGAATCCGAGCTTAAACTGGGATTACTGGGTGCTGGAAGTTACTACGGGGTAGCTGCTACTTTGGCCCTCCAGGACACAGTGGCTGTTGGCTTACAATATTGTCAGTAGCTTTTTTGGGGGGGTGTGTCAGAAGGCATTTCAAACTTACTGTAACTCTGTGAAAGGACAGTAGGAAAAAAATTAAAAAAAATATAAAGGCTAAAACACCTTTAGGTGATGCAGAAATTCTTTTCCAAAGGAGAGTTTTTAATTGTGTTCTTCAAAGATTTTATAATGCATTTCTTCCTGTCTGGGCTCTGCTGATCTTTAGTTGTCCAACTCCCTCATCTTTCAGTGATCTTAGACATCTGTCTTTCTTACCTACCATTAATTCTTGGAAGGCTGAAGCGGTGTGTATATTCATCTAGAGCTATTTCACTCCCACTCTTTTACAACTAGTATCCATCTGCTCCTTCTCCATCCACATGCCTGTAGAAAGCCCAGTCCTTTGCCTTTTCGAGTCACTGTATTAACTGGCCTGCTGTTTTTCATTTCCAACTCTCGTCACCAAGGTGCCTGGCTCTGTCATGTCACATAATACTTTTGTCTATATAAACAAAGTAAATACAGTAATCGCTAAATAGGGGAATAGGTCCAAAGCATATTAGCGATTAAAGATAGGCATATTTTCGGCAACTTAAGTAGTAGTACTTAATGCTATAATAAAATGTCAATCTTTTAAAGTTACAGACTTTCCTCTTCCCTAGTCTTAATTTTGCTTATTTAATAAAATTTGCATTCCTAACTGCTCCATCCTAAGAACACATTTAAGGAGGAATATACTTTTTATAGGGTGACTTAGTATGTCTTCTAGCCAACTTCACCAATGTAAATGATATTCCAAGAAGAGATTCCTCCTCCCCCAGAAATCTATCCGTGCTTTTAGTGAACTGACTTTCCTCCTCCCAAAAGAAAAAATAATGTTTCTTGCTCTGCAAGAAAGCAGTTTGACTCACTTTCTGCATAACAATTGATGCTGTGTTTTACAAATTATTTTAATGAATTAATGATAAACCATTAATAGAGTAATTAATATTTCTGTCTTTATACTGCATGGTTCTACACACAGAGTTGCTGGGATAGCCTGTGACAAAAAGGACCTAATGGCAGGTAGCCCTGCTTTGCACTTATCTCAGATACTTCATAGCTTGATCCTAGGACCCAAATTCCTCCTTATATGTTCTTTACCCTGAAAATAATGATTCAGATTCTCGGCCTTTCTTGTTGCATAAGCCTAAGGATTTTTTCATTCTTTCTGTGCAGGCGTAAAATGACAGTTCCTTTAATAAGGAAGATTATAAATTGGATTTTGTTTTGTTTTGTTTTGACAACAAGACATAATGTATCCTGTTGTTTCAATTTTAATCTTCCTTTTGCCCATGGGTGATTAAGCTCTTTTCAGAAGTTTGTTTGTTAAATACATATTTAGCTAATTTAGAAATGAATGGTGGAATTTAATTATATTAACATATCATATATTATTTACCAGAGACATCTATTATCCTATAAATATGTATTTACAAAACACAAATTGTTTCCTCAATAATAGTAATTCTCTGGACAAACTGTAGATAGCATTCATTTTCTCATCTGAGGATCTCAGTTTGTCTTTTGTATGAAGAGGCATATGAAGTCCGTTAAAATCATTTGAAACATGCTTATTACTGAGAATGCATGGTTCATTTTTCATTTGACTCAGCTGTTAAAAAAAACTCAAATTTTTTCTTCAAAAAGAAACAAATATGTTTATAGTGTCATGAGATCATGGCCAAATCCTGAGACTTGCTCTTACCTTCTCTGAAAGGAAGGGAGAGATCAAGTGTGGCTCCTCTTACGTCTCAAACGTTTATTTGACTGTGGTGCTTTTTCTTAGCACAGCGAGGTGACAGTTCCTCTGAGTTTTCTCTATGTTTAGTCACTGAGATTCAACTAATCAAGTCCCTTACAGGAAAAGTTAGCTAGTCAAAATTTGTTAAAAGAGACTGTGACTAAACTGACTTGAGAATTATAGGTATATGTATCCTGTGATATTTTCATTGCCTTCTTTCTGTCCCGCCCTTTTGCTTTTTCCCTTCCACAGATTTTGTCACTGATGAGATACCTCTAAAACCTAACTATGTTATATTTTGTTAATTTAGGTGTGACAAATCATTAACAACATCAGTGATTATATATTCTTATATCCTGGAAAGATATACCTATTATTTTCATTATTATAATTAGCATCGTTATTTCTTACGTTAGGAAATATCCCAATTACCAGATGGTCAGGAGGCCACAAGAAAACAACATAACAGACTTTAGAAAATTTTCTCTTTAGTCATACTGCTGGATGAATACTTGATATACATTTGAGCCTAAGAGCAACAGCAGCAATTTAACAAATAAATAAAACTACCTTATTTCTAAATAAGTTTCAGTAAACATCGTCATGATCTAAATACGCCAGACTACATAAATATTATTTTTCCTGGCCTCTGAATGTTTCATCAAATACCATTTTTTCTGTATTCTAGTGAGGTGTGAGAACTGCATCAAATGAGGTTTTAAAAACTTCCATGACCCTGATGTTTCTAACTTGTAATTCTGGAATTTCTCCTCTAGGTCTTTGGGTGAAATCCTTCACAGCAACAAAGAAACGGGGAGTTGGGGTAGTGTACAAGGCATTGAAAAATCACCTGGAATGTCTCATGGAAAGAACACTGAATAAGCTATGACACACAGGCCTGCCAGAAGTCTTAGTCTTGGTTTGACATTAAAACTACACGCAATAGAAAACTCAGTAGATTGTTGGAGAAAATATCCAATTTTAGATGGAAAACAACTGATTTTAATCTTTATCAGAACTGTTCACTTGCCTAGACTGAAATTTTGCAAGTAAACTGCAAGAAACTATGATACTCTTTGAAAATAGGGTTCCCTTTTCCTCACACCAGTTGTACACCAATGCCATTTACCTGGCTCTGCAGAGTTACTCCAAGTGACAGCATTCTTCCAAGCTTCTCTTAGCGTATTTTCAGTATTACATGGCCAGATACATAGCAATAGCTGGAAGACAAGAGAAAAGTAGAAGACTTTAAAGTGGAAGACAGGGGCTTTCAAGAATAATTTTAATGAAAAAGAAAGGTGTGTTATATAAATTTGGGATTCAGGTGTCTTTCTGCACACAGATGTGAGCTCGCAGCTGCCCACACTATAAGCTGATCGGATGTGAGCCAGCTCTGACTGAGCTTTAGAAATGGTGCTTTTTATCTCAGGCCAAGTTTGTGTCCATCCAGTTCAGCGTGCAGGCAGATTAAGTTCATATCCATCTGCAAAGGAGCATTGAGCTAAAAAAAATGTAGAGAATATGGCTGCAAAGAAGGTAAGAAGACGACAACGGCAATGACTTTGGGTTTGCTGTCGATATATCTGATTACTCACTGAATAGTATCACATTTATTAAATAATCTTTCTGGGTAAGGTTGCCAAAGCAACACTCTGAAGGGATACATTGGGAGCTGGATTGGGCCCATAACCTCATTTAAAAAAATAAGAAGGAGAGTTTTTGTGCATATCACACCTGAAGATATCATTCAAAGTGATTATAAAAATTAGCATTTTGAAAACAAAACTCAAAAAACAACACAAGAAATTAAGCTATCCCTTACAGTAGTGAGCTTATTTGTTGATGTATATATTCAGTTGCTAATGATATCTGTCTCCCAGGAACAGGCCCATTGAGATAGATATCTTCTTCAAGACATCCCAGGGCTAACAAGACACAAGGCGCACATTTTTCCATCAGAGCATTCATCAGTATATTTTCTTAACAAAACGAAAAGACACATTTCCTGAGGCATTATGAACCTCCAGGGGCTAAAGAAATCCTTGCAGAAGAATAACCAAAGCTAAATTACACATCAAATATCATGATCACTCTTTGTGCAGTAACTTTAATGCCAAAACAATATTAGTTCTGGTTTATATGTATTGTTAGACTTTTCAACGCCGTCTGAAATAGAAGGAGCCAGCAAATCACAGAGATGTAATGGGTAAAAGACATTCCCCTGGCTTTAATGAATCCCACCACAGCCTTTAGAAAAGTTCACAGTATTGAGTTATTTTGTCATTATTATTTACACAGCTAATGAAAACTTGTACACTGCTGAAGTTTGCGTTAGAAAGAAGGCAGATCCTGCAACACTTGGGGGTATTCTGCATATCTGGTTCTTTGTGATATTCATTAATGCAGCTTTTTAGACTCCAGGAGAGCTTTTAAGTAAGGAGTAAATTTAAGTGAGGAGTAAATCCCAAGCCATCCCTTGGGATTTCCATATTCTCAGAGTGTTGTCATCCCTTTCCTAGCCATGCTCCAATCTCATGGGTGCAGAATACAGCTGCTGTTGGAGGAGATTCTACTACCTTCGTCGGAGGAAATTTCATTTTTGTCATTGTTATTCTCTATTGACTATTTCTAGCTAGTATAAACAAACAAATTTGTCTTCACGAACTGGAGAAAGTGACCATACAGGTAAAGGATTCTTAGTGTTATATTTTTTACTCTATTGCATTCCTGCAACTTTCTTGTTTCAATTACATTTTCTGGATGTAAATGAGACCACAGTTTCCTAATTGATACCTTAAATATTACTTATGCTGCTACCAAAACTTTATATTGTAAAAATAATTGAGACATCCTACATGAACTGTATTCTCACTTCCTTATTTTGTGGGTTGTATGGTAACACAGAACATAGGCCAAGACCATATCCTCAGCTCATTTAAATATATTTGGCCTTGTTGACTTTATTTTAGGTCATCTGGGCATATGGCTGCTATTCCCATGTCCTTCAACGGATCCTCCAATGGGATGAATTTTAAATTTAATGAAGAACATTCCTTTTCTAAGACTCTGATCAACAGATATGCCAGAAAAAGGTAAAACTGATCTTTTCATTGATCAGTAATTGATGTTTATTTTGTTTAAACAATATCCTGATAAAAGTCAATTGCAGTTACACTGTTTGTCATCTACTTAATTTTCTTTTATTAATTTTCCTGAGATTATTCCTGAAGGATTGGGTATTTAGACACTGGTGATATTTTTCCTTTTCTGTCACAGAAAATCCATAGGTTTTATTTACCCCCTTTAAAATAAACTTTGTACAAATAAATTTGCTGTAAACACTATTACATAGCAAAATATAAGGGGTTTTTATTCTATTAAAAATTCCCATTTATGCCATATTTTTGTAAAATTTTAAACAAAAATGTAATTTCTCACTAATTGATGGAATTTTATCTATGTGCCGTACTTAAAAAAAGGTGGTTTGTGTTGTGAAATAAAACTATAAAAAGATAGGAGTCTAAACTGCATTTTCAGATCCTTATGTAAAGTCCACAGTTTCCAGTTCCCTAAAACTGAGGGCAGAGGACTTTCTGAGGGCAGAAATAAGAACACAAAATAACACTGATTTTTTTTACCCTACAGTCTTTTGTAAGGAGACACTACTCTTACAGAGAAACTCGGTTTTCATTGGGTATTTATGGTAACAGATTGGTTGCTTTTGCACTTCTCACACCATTGTAACAGTCATCTTTTTTAAACCTAAGTGAAACACCACCGTGTTCTCAGTTTTTCTATGAACATGCCAATGCATCAGTATAACAGCAGCATACCAATCCAGCTAGTCATATGGAAACATACAAAAAGAAGACTTCCATGCAAATCAATAGTTGTTGGGTGACAACCCAGCATGATTACGCCAGCCCTGGCAAGGGCACCCAGTATTAGCATCTTAGAATCCAAATTTAGTATTAAAAAATGCCCGACATTTTGGCCTATGTATGACATTAAATGTCTGCTATTTCACAGGAAGAACTTAAAATCCCTGTCAGTTCTACATCTGCTCAAACATCCCTCATTCACTAATTCCTTATATTATTCTGACATTAAGCTACAACGTGCCTTGTATAAAATCTTCATTCCAAAAATCCCACACAGTCCATGAGCTAGAAGAGGCTGCATTTCCGAAATACATTATTCCGTTAACTCTAAAGCTAAGGGATTCATCCTGACCCGAAGGCCATTGAAATCAAGGTCACAAATCTCACTGAGTACAAGGGATACTGTGCAAAGCTTTCCTAGACAGTGCCTCTTAAATGTTGCTGGCTCATTTACCATCTTTGGAGAAAAATGTGATGATGGATGAGGCATCAAGGTGATGTGCCAGCCCTATTACAAATGTATCTGTAAAGTCATGAGAGTGGTTGCTAGATGATCCATTTTCAGCATTAAGAGCCAGTTCAGACAAAGAAAAGCAAAAGAGGTCCCTCATCTTTCAGACCAAAGACCAGGGAGGGGGATGAAGCTCTAATTTTTTGAAATTCTATAAATCATGGCAAGCTCAATTTTTCTATTTATACATTAATGCATTAGCATTACATACTGGGTACAATTCTGTTAATTATACAGAGACCTCTGAAGACAAAGTTCTGGTTTAAAGTTCTAGCACTGGGGGCTTTACCAGAACACTATCAATTTTTCCTGCAACATCAAACAATACTATCATCTGTCAACTTTCTTTTGCCAAGAAAAAAACTCATTTCAGTTGTATTTCTCACATGTCACTTTTCATTATACCTGTTATATAAGTAAGGAAGTAGCATAAAAATCCCCAGAAAGTAAACTAACAATAAAAAGAAAGAAATGAAATTGCAAACAACATTTTAAGATTTTGCCTTAAAAAGAATCACAAAGCTATTATTTTTATTTCTTTTTTTTTTTTTCCTCTAGGTAAAGTCTATTTTTTGTTGTTGTTGTTGTATATCGGTATTTTTTAAATTAACATTTTAAACTCCAAAATTTTTGCCCAGCTCTGCTAGAATGGTACCACGGTGGCAGAGAAGGTTATTCCACAGTATGACCATTGAAAAAGGACCGCTGCTGAAAAAAGGAAAAAGTCCAAAAATTATTACACAAGTCGGAAGCAAAGACTACATCAAAGTTTAAATGCCATCTTTCCATCCTGACCCTGAAACAATTTTTCCTTTCCTCTTTCTCAGGATTTATCTAACTAAAATGGGAAGAAGAAGAAAGTTTGAAAATGCATTTTTTTGGTTTGGGTTTGGGGTTTTTTTTACCAATCACAAAACAGAGTTGTTTGAGGAGAAAGCAAGCCTCACTACTTTGAATGTAAATGCTCCTATCCTTTGTATTCAATTTACTGAACTGAATTATGCCGCTTATTGAAATACTGACAAATGCTTTTACCAAAAAGCTACTTCAGTGAATATGTCAGCAGTGGATGGGTTACAAAGTATTTGATTTGAGGCACTGGGGTGCAGCATCTCAACTGCTTTGCACAGTCAAATGTTATACAGAGGTATAATGTCTAAAATTCTGTCTGATTTTTTTTTTTTTTAACCATTGCTATATATTTACAACTTTGAAAGCCACTTTAGCAAGACACTGAACTCCAGATTCCACTACGAATCCCATAGGCTGCTGTGTTGGTGATGCCAACTGAAACATGGAAACTTTAAAGTCACCACCAAATTTTACTTATTCTTTTGCAATACCCTTTGCAGCCTGAGGACGACCTAACCCTTTTTTTCCCCGTGCCATCTGGTGGCCCCATCTACAACTAAACTGTCATTTCAACCTAGGGCAGATCCTTCCACAGCCCTGGTTCATGGGGTGCACTCCATCACCTTTGTTCTGTATCAAAGTACACGTTGTCCTCAGTTTCTTTTGGAAGAAAACTAGGTGGTAAATGAGAACGAGCCCACCTAAAGGAGCAGGTGATTGCCGAATCGTGATTACTGAGCACACTGACCTTGCGCTGAAGAAACAGTGCAAAAGCTCCTAGCAAACATTGGAAATTGGAGCAGGCTCCCTGTTTCTCTGTAGTACACTAGAGAAACAACCTAATGAATGTGTTAGCGCGTAAATCCGATTTTAGACTTGGTCATACTAACACATGAAAACATTGTAAGTTCTCAGATGTTAAACAGGTGAAGCAGACTTGTCTGAAAAAAGAGCAAGTAGGCCTTGTTGGAAAGCCCTAATGATGCTTCATTGAAACCAAAATCTTGCAGAAAATGAAATAAATTTCCATGCCAGTAGTTGGAATTAAATCACCAGTGGAAAATATTTTTAAATTGGAAAGTCCTGCACAGCAACATTTTGAAAATAAACATTTTTGCTTGATTTCTTTTTTCATTTTTTGTTGTTGTGGTTAGCTTTGAGATAATTTTTCTTTTTCAAAATTAATGTGCCAAAAATAATGAAAGTGACAAAACAAAGAACAGAGTTTGACTGACCTTAAATGATTCACATTTAATGTTTGTAATCAGATTTTTTTTTAATTAAAAATAATGCTTTTCACCCTGATTCAGGGAAGTTTATTTCAAAGTCTCAACATTTTTTACTGAAGCAAAATTCTGTTTTGCATTCACATCTACAACAAATCTAACCCTTTCTTTGGTAGTTATTTTTTCTAACACCTAAATTGGGAAGAAAGCAGAATTATTTTAAATGCACTTAAATCAGAGAGTCTGTAGAAAGTTTAAGAAATGTCATACATAATTCTTCTCCTTTCAGAGAAAACTCTTTTCAAAATATTGAAGCTAAAAATCAATCATGAGATTAAATACATGCTAAAGAAAGAGAGGATATAAACAGCTAATGGATCGAAACTGGAAAGAAATAGTGCACAAAGTTCACATAAATAAAAACAAAACAAAACAAAAAACCCACAATGATTAAATATAAACTCATGCATCTATGCAACTGAGGAAAATCAAGCCGACCATTGCTGAATTTCTTTGAGTATTAAATAGTGTGTAATTAGGAAAGAAACAAATAGATGAGGAAATTGCATTTTAATGCCTTTCTGTGTTAATAAATAATAGATATGACAGAGTAACTATGGAGCTCAGACACATGGGAAAATGAAAGGCGATGACAGGAATGAAGTTGTGATGCCCTCATTATTAGCAGTGATTGTGCATATTAGCATGAGTGTGTGGGAAAGCTATACATTCTTTTTCTTTCAGCAGCGCACTTTAAAAAAAGTCAGTCTGATTAGTGATTTTGTTTTAAAGCCAAGTGCAATAAAAAAGATTGAAAATTATTCCTGATTTTTCTCCCCGAATAAGAGAAGTCTTATATATTTACAGCAGTGGAACACGAGATTGCAGGAGCTCATAGGTTGAAGGGAGGTTTTCATAGTGCCTAAGTTCAGGCACCTAACTTTGGCACTTACATTAGCGTGATAGGCTTCCTAGATTCCCTGTGTAATTAATGGAGATAGACCAGCTCCTCCAGAGGGTAATTCAGAGCAAGAACCTAACCACGTTGACCTGAATTGTTCTCCATCTCTCTCTGACTACAGAGGGAGTTCAGGCCATTTCCCAGCCAACTTCTCCGGAAGGTTAAGGTGCCTAAAGTTAAGGTCCTTGGATATCTCCCCCTCCTCACCCTAGACGACCAGACGCTGGGCTGTAGGACGTAGAACCTGCCTCCAACACACAAAAAGGAGCAAGAGGGCAGGGCTAGGGAAGGGATTAGAGAAAAACTTTCTGCAGGGGACCAAGTGAATTCCCAGACTAAAGTCTGTTTTCTTTGGGTCTTATCTTCACCTAGGAAGGAACGAACGGGAGAGGTTAATTGAGGGCTGCCTTGAGATTCCAGTTGTCAGGGGGCAAGGGGAGAGGGACTATGTTGCAAGTCAGATGCTCTACAGGGATGCCTGGGATTCCTGGGGATGGATGGCATCTGGGGGCCCAGCTGTGTGCTGCCAGCTTGCTGAAAGAGAGATTCCTACAAAAAATATTCCCTTGGTCCGTTAAATAAAATCCATGTCCCAGACAAGGGTGTCAGGGACCATAGAATCTATTTGCCTGTGAACCCATTTAAAACACACGTGTTTCTCATACTTGTAACCAAGAGTGAGGACATTTCATTTGGTAAACAAGCTTAGGCTAGATACTGATTCTCTGAAACTGTTTACAATTTGTTCCTGTAACTATTGCAGCACCATGTTTAACTTACTTAGGGCATCTTCAAATGCAAGTGAAGACATCCTAAAAGGACCTGGGGATTTTCTTCCCTGGGAAGTATTTAAAATTTACTTGCCAAGTGCTGCAATCAGCAGCATTTGCTTTGCTCGTATATTGCTATGAAACACTGGGATAAACCAGCTCTGGCAGGGATGATGGAGCATTCTCTCGAGAAGGCATAAAATAGAAAAATCTGCTCAAATCTTGCCCACCATTCCCTTTCAGTTCAATTGCAGAAGCTCCCTAGAGCACTGTAGGCCAATTCTATACTGCTACTTCAGCAGCAGTGCCAAGTTCACATCCAGGTTTGCCAGCTAAGCAGCTTGAGACAGTTGCATCTGCATTGCCTGAGCCCATCTCTGGCTCTCATTAGCTGTGCCCCCTCTGTGATTCAGTTGGAGCAACCTGACATCTCCAGATATCCTACAATCCATGTCCTCTACCTGTCTGACAGGCTCTCCTAGCAGATATATGTTCCAATCTGACTTGTCCCAGGAGCCTTGCCTGCCTCAGCCTATTAATTAGCATCCGCACAAAATATGCTGCTCGGGAAGCCTGATATTTGCAGAAATGTGGAGCAGGTCTGTAACAGTTGTTTTAGAGCACACGGTTGCTTCTGTGCTCAGGTCTGACATATCGGGAGTTGGACGTCCCTTGGCTTTTTCTCTGGTTTTGCCGTCAAGAACCACTGTAATGTCCCTGGGTGGGAGACATCCTACTTAAACCAGTGACAAGCCTTTAGGAAATCGCCCCATATGACCAGATTGTAGCCAGTTTTCTCTTAGTGGTGAGAAGGGACTGGCCTTTGCAGTCTGATCTAGCTTCCACCATTGGCAAGGCACCAGCTTGGATAGAGGAAAGCCGCTGTCAATGTCACAGAAACAGAAGGAGGCAATCAGTCATGTGCTCTTCCTATACGGAGAGCATCAAATGTACTGTCATTTGATCAGTGCGTTTGGCCTGGGGGTTGCTGCATCTCTGACAGAGCTTCTTGGGGAAAGGAAGAGAGTGCGGAATTGATTCTAAGGGATCCTGACCATCTGGCAGCTTTGTGGGCCTTCACTAGAAATCTCTCACTAACAGACTCACTGAAATCTCCTGATCTCTTGATCCATAAAAAAAGTCTGGCTTGAAGGCTCGTAAGGACACAGGTTTTTGAATACCATCTTCAGAACAGTATTCCAGCATGGATTTGCTATCCATCCCTCCTGCACCATCCTTAGGACACAAAGTAGATGCTATGTTCGAGACCTGACTCTCAGACTCTGGCGCTCAGCTATGTTTCTCTCATCCCTAATGACATCTCTTGGGGACCAAGGTCTTCCTTGCTGTCTTATCAAATAAAGACAGCTGGAACACATCTGGGGGGTGGTAGGTCTGGCTCTTAAGGTAGGTCAGCCTGAGTTTCTAACTCTTGACCACCTGTGTTCAAGATCTTGACCAAGTCCTTGAAGATGCTGCTTTCTTACCCTCAAGATTTTTAAGGAGAACTGTGGTGTTTTGGTGTCCAACACAGTTGTCCAGCTCCTATAAAACTAGATTGGTCCCTGAGAAATGAAAGGCCTGGCCCCTAAAGGTGGCGGATGATGAGGTAGCTGAGCAGTAGAGGAGGAGATCCGAGGACAGTGGCATTTAGTAGGACCGCATGGCTTCAGGGGTATCTTTGGAGGAGAAACAAGCTAGTACGGTACCAGTCACCTCTGTAGTACTGATGAGGAGAAGACTCTGAATCAAGAGTACCTGCCAAGGGAACCAGCTTCCTCACTCCAGAGTGAAAGGGTAACACAACACATGACTTCATATCTAAGCTAATGTGATTACATAGCTATGCCAACAGGTTTCCTTCCTGGCTGCCACCCCAAGAGGCCTGCTTGTAACTTCAGTTTTGAAATGTCAGAATGAAACACTCTTCCACTGTGACTGTCTATTGACTAAGGTAACCATTTTTTTGGATGTCACATCTTTAGCTTACCTTCACTCTCTTAAAAGATAAGCCTTTCGTAGCAGAGAACCACCTACCTTTTATTTCTTCTTCCTTTTTTTTTTCCGCCTGCATTTTTCCCACTGGGGGTAAGATAGAAACAATACAGATAAGTGTGGTGGGTTAGCCTTTGCAAACAGTCAAATGCACATCCAGCTGCTGACTCATTTCTCAGTGGGGTAGGGGAGAAAAAAGGATAAGAAAGCTCATGGGTTGAGATAAAGACAGGAATATCACTTAGCAATTACCATCATGGGCAAAACAGACTCAACTTGTGGAAAAATAATTTAATTTATTGCCAATTTAAACTGGGTCCATTGTGGAGCCAGCTGGAACTGGCTGTGTCTGCCACAGGACAGCCTGTAACCTCCTCCCACAGAAGTCATCCCTGCAGCTCCTCTGGTAACAAACCCTTGCCTCATAAACCCCATACAATAATACTAAAATAATAATTAACACTGCAACTTGCACATTAAGTTGAATGCATTCGGGTCTGATATACCTACCTAGGTGCACCAACTTTAGGGTTTTGATTTGGATCATCTGCTGGTCTGAGAAAATCTCCATCTGGTCCCCATGCTGTCCTTTGGTTTCCATCACAGGGTGATATCAGAGCACATGAACTGGATTCCTTTTGCATGAGACTGAACTGGAATATGGTCTTTAACAGCAAAACAAATACGCTCCAGCTGCAAATGGGCATCAGTCTATGCAAACAGTCTAGAGCTGGTCTGAAGGAAAAATGTCCTGAAAGATGTATAGCGCAGGAATCAGATCCCCAGAACCAACTCTCTTGCCCTCCACATCTGCTCTTACTGGCCTACACTACTTGACAATGTAGGTATAGCCTATGTTGTGTGCTACATGTATTATTATTATTATTATTTTTATTTTTATTATTTTAAAATTTAGTTCTAACTAATCTTTTGGCTTTAGCTTTTCCATTATCACCATATTTTCAGACTGTTATTTCCCTCTCTCACCTATATACACAGAACAACCTCTCTGAGTTTACTCAAAAGTCATGTTGCACAGAATTTAAACAGGTCGCTTCCCTGTTTTTTGTTTGTAATACATGTCGTTGTCACACCTGTGTCCACCAGGCATATGCATTGGAGGTTAGGAAACAGACATACCGAGGAAGCTATAATACAGCTTAAATGATGTTTCCTAGTCCATACTGTAGCAGAGAGACAGACACTGCTGAGGAAGGAAATTTCCTTCTGCACTAGAAATGCACTAGAAATCCCTATACATCTTTCCCTAAAACTACAGCATACTGTAACATTTAGGGAGTGATGGATCAATATTCTCATTATGCTCCACATGTCTGTACAGGAGACATCCACAATCCATGGAAGAGACTAAATTAGTTTGCTAGGTAAATGAGTGTTTATAATACAATAGCACCTGGAGGTCTCAATTAATTATCTCTGTTGTGTTAGGCACTGTATGAACTCACTGTAAAACACAGTTCTTATCCTGAATACCTTAAAGCAAGATTCTGAAGCATCTTTTCTGTTGTCTTAATTTCTCTTCCACTCAAGCTGGAAGGCATAAAAAGTAAGCTAAAACTAAATTCTGAAAATCTGACACTGTGCCTCCTCTGAAAAAAAAAAAACCAAACAGAGGAAAAATGATCAAAATTGTCAGAAACCCTTGTGTCCTGTCTCCCAGTACTAATACTGTAGCCATCAACTCAGAGTAGGGCATTTCACAGTAAGAAAAGTGGCATGAATACTTTGTAGGCAGAGATTTCCCAAGAAGGCTTTTCAAAGGCTTTTTCATTTGATACAGTCTTTAGCTTTCCTGGATAAAACGAAATTTACGTTACAGAAGCATTTTAATCAATTGCAAAGATATGTCATCACTGGAAGAGACTGTTTAGCAATGTCCAAAAAGGATGGGAACTAGATGCGAGATGTAGAAATGATCCAAATACTCTGTTTTGTATAGTGACAGGTTTTGTTCAAGGGATATCCAGAAACCCCTGCAAGCACTGCTGCTGCTCCTGTCAGTGAAACAACCAAACCAACTGAAACTAAAACGAGTTGCCTACAGGACACAAAATAAATGTGAAGTACATGAATGCATAATGAAATATATGGCAAGAACTACCTGACGATCTAAAGGTGAAGAAAGAAAAAGTATTCACAGCTGTAGATGCCAACAAATCCAGTCAAAATGAATTTAAATCATCGTTGTCTGCGATGGACTCATCACTGTCCTTGAGTTAAACCTTTTATTATCCCAGTTTCTATTTCACATTTAAACTAATTTATAAAACCTGGTATATTCTGACACTTTCCCCACAGTAAACCAGTAACCTGCTCTGCCTGCAGCCCTTGCTGTAAGCTTCCCTTCCCTGCCGGGGGTTTGGCAGTCCTGGGCTCGCGGAGAGGGCAGGAGCCTTTCAGGAGCAGTGCAATGGGAAGATGGGTCACTTCAGCACGGCTCCTGGAGCAGGTTTCCAGTTCTCAGCGTATGGGATTTTCTTCACAGTCAATGGATTTTCTCTGCCTGGTGATTCCTAGGCTGGAGGCAGAAAAAGGATTTGACCTTTGGTTGGGAAGTGATGCAAGAGAAGCTTTTCACATTTTAAGGCATTTTAATTTTAGTCAAAAGGAAAAGAAGGAGAAAACGGCCATCTGTGTCTACTACATTGCGTAAAATCCCATTTTCAGAGAGGCTTCTTAAAGAGCTCACTCTTCCCATCTGAAATTTGACTCCAAGGTTAAATAACATTCTATTTTTAAAAGGTCTTTGATGTCTTACTAAGGCGGGCAGCCTTTCTTGGCCTATGTTTTTGAGCAGTATAGCCCTTAGTGGCTTCAGACAGAACTCTTCCATTAGTCTCCAGCTCTGAAGTATCCCAATTAGACCTAAAAGTTAGGCAAAAAGTAAAAGGAATACTGCTCCTCCCTTTGCAGAAACTCTCTCTTTAAGATCCTCTGCTAAGAATATAAACACACTTGGATTTCCTGATAATTAAGGCTTTTTTTTTTTTTTTTTTTTTTTTTTTACAAAAGTGCTTCAACACATCTCTGTCTGCTCCCTTTCCTCTTACAGCAAGCATTTTACTTTTTCTTAAGCCAGGATAAAAACCAGGGAGAGCTGGACCACAACCTCAAAGACAGGGCCTATAACTTCCCACAAATATAGACGATTTAAGTGTAGACCTGTATCAAGAATGTACATTTCAAAGCAGTTGGTGAGACTTTGTGAGCTTAAGTGCAAAGATGGAGGCCCAGGCTAGTAAGTCTTTCTCACACAGATGGAAAAAAAAAACCCAAATAAAAGAAATTGCTGAAAATCCTGTAGAATCTTTACAGGAGATATGAATATGAGAAAAGCCATTAACACACTCCATACACGAATTACTCCACGAGCTAACTCAATATAATACAGCTGATTTCAGCAGAGTTATGCTAGGTTATGAGAGCTGCAGAGTCCGCCCTGCAGGTTAGCTTACCAACTCAGTGCAAATGATAACCTTATCAGAAATATAATAATGCATTTACAGAGATATAATAATAGTTTAGAGACATGGTCCTTCCCTCCTCCAATGAAGGAAATGCAAGCCCTGGGAGCTTTCTGAAGCAAGGATATTGCAGGGAGGGCAGCAGAAACCAGTGTGATGGAAAGCAGTGAGACGGCACTGGCATTAACATTTTACGTTAGCTTACAGTAGCAAAACAACTGTCAGCCAGTGTGTAAAGGCTTGGGCAGACTGCTCAGAATTGTACTTTTATATTACCCATTGCATTTGTCAGATAGCAAGTGTCCAAGAACTTTGCTATTTTGGGAGTAAAAGTGGAAACATAATGATGGGCAAATGGGACACTAGGACAGCACAGATATGGTGTATTGGAGCTTTATTTTGATGTACTTATTCATCTTCTATCTTTGACACATTACTGGAAGCAAGCAAGACAGTGATACGTATCATGGTATCATAGCAGCACAGGAGCAGAGAGTTCACTGCAGGTTGCAGATTGAAGACTGGGGAAAGGGAGGAGAGCAAATGCGTATCACTCACACAAGTGACAGAGCAGAAATGCAGATCTTTTAGCCAAAACTTGAAGGCAAGACCAAGTAGGTCAGTCAGCATAGTGTAATCTGAGCACAGCATATGCTGATGTCCTCTGGATTCTTCAGAGGTGGCAGATGTCATTTGTCTAGGTCAAGCAAATACCACTAGGGCAACAAGAAAGTACTCAGATGGAAAAAAGCCAAAATTTAGTTATGTTTTGTTGCTTATGCAGTATTTCTTTGTTTTACAACTTTCTTCTGTACCTTAGTATTCCTTCATGTTTTCCTTTGTGTGTACCATAGCAAATAACCCATGTACTTCAAAATGCTTACGTTTCCTTATCTGTGTGGTTTATTTTGCGATCAGAAGTGAAGAGGAAACATTAAAGTATCACTGCTGCATGCAATCTTTCAATAATAAACAATGATAAATTAGAAAAAAGGCAAAATCACTGTTTCAGATAAAAAAAATCCAGAAATACAAAACCACTGAGGCTGGAAGAATCCATTTTAAGCTCATGGCTATCTATATTCTGTAAGACATCATCTTCACTCCAAAATCAAGTAATCAGTGGTGCCTGGTGCAGCACTGCTACTCCCATGTAGTTGTAAATGATGTTCCCTTACTAAAAAAATCCTTCCCCATCCCCTATAAGAAGTCACCTGCATATCCTCAAAAAGGGATGAGAATGCATTCAATGGCATTGTTACATGGAATTTAGAACCTATTAGTGGTGAAATGCATGAACTATGATGCTTGCAGCTATGATAGAGAATAGAAACTGTATGACTAAAAGGGAAAATGAATTAAAGGCTACTACAAACTTATTGCAAATAAGTTGCAACATATTCTATTTCATCTTGTTTTGAAAACTTGACCAGGGTTTCTACCAAGGAAGCAGAATGCTTCTGATTGTTCAATCCTGGACAGTGGTTTCCATGAGGAAAAGAAACTTCAACATTTTGCACTCACTTTTGGGATGTGTGTATCATTACCTAGGTTTGTCCAATATAATACGCAGGACCTGATAAACATATATATGGCTTTTGGCCCAATTTCCCAGAAAAAGAAACCAAACCAAACCAAACCAAACCAAACAGCTTCCTCCTTTCCCCAAAACCAACAGCAACAAGCAAGACAGATTTTTGGCAAAATAATCAAAGGGCCGAAAATGACAATAGATCATATTGACATTCTCGTAGTTTCAAAGAATTTATTTCAGATTTCAGTCTACACTAAATGTGTTTTGGCCATAGATCATAGGTTAGCTTTGGAAATATTTAAGCATCTGAATGAGTCTACCTGAATAACTACAAAGAAGAGGAATTACCAGGAGACCACATGCTTGAAAGTACTGTGCAGATGACTAGGCAGGCCTATCATGTAGATGACGAGTTAATTGGTACTAGTTGTATCGGATTTTAGACGTTGACATAGGCACTTGTCACTTCTCCTGAGTGATAAGGGTCAATGTGTATACAAAATTAACGTCTCTTGAAACTTGTGTCGTCAGCAGTGGCAACTAAAGAACACGTCAAAAGTTGCCTATCAGAATGGAAGGTTCCTGTATATGCTTCATACAGACACAGCTAACAATTCAATGAAGGCATTCAAGAAGCAAACTCAAAATGCTGGATTTTAACAAATGTATAGTAAATTGACTTCCATTTAGAAAAAGTTTCTAAAGAACCCACTATCATCATTATTTTAATTATTACTAATATTGTTAACTATTATTACAATATTTTAGAGTACCCCATCAAGTGCTGGTGTACTGGTAGAAAGAAGTAGCTATATACCAGGTATTACCGCTGTTACCTGATGTAGCACGAAGTTAACAACATGCCACCAAATGGCACGGGACAAAAACATACAGGTGTGGTTTTGAAAGCTTTGGTTGCAGAACTCAAGATGGGCCATGCACACACTTTTTCTCCATTAGAAGACATTGGTGAAGCTCTGAGGTTGTTAGAAGCTTGGAAAACAGTTTTGTTTTGCTTTCTGTAGTTGTGAAGGCAGCAATCTCAATCCAATTCCGCTGGTGAAATTATTATAAAAACCCAACAACAACAAACTAAAAGACTTGGCTCTGCAAAGAAAATCATCCACTTTGTTAAAACTGAATCTCCAAATGTTCTGCGTCTATTGCTTCTCTATTTCTCTTACAGAGGGATGAATGAAGCACACAAGTACTGATGATTGGCTGGACTTGTTTGCAACAGCTGCAGGAGGAGTTGCCAAATCTGGTTTCATATAAGATAGCCTAAGTGCCTGATAAGCATTAAAATTCATTTCCATTCTTTAGCAGACATAGAAGTACACTATTGCCATAGAAAATATGACTAAATCCTTAAATGCAGTATGCTTTTCTTGGTCAACTTCCTTCATACTGTCGCAAGAGCTTAATCGATGAATGTCACCTCCTTCGTGGCTCACTTGACCTTACTGTCAGATAATTTCCATGAACAATTGCCAACAGTTTTTTTTTCATAATATGCTGCTAGAATCCTTCAAAAGCTCAGTGGCAAATACATCTAAATGTGTACGGTAGTGGAATAATACCTTCTTTTGAAAACAATCTTCCATAGAAATCCCTCGCAGAATTAAAACTGGAAAAAAAAAGAAAACCCACCTCAAACTAAATGCTCAGCTAAGAGGAAGATTGTATCACAGCTGTTATTTCCCTGTTTTATTCACTGTTGCTTTTCTCCCTTCAGCCGACTGCTCTTTCTTTAGCGTAGAAAAATCTACTTTTGAAAGATGGCCATTTCTGTCTTTGAAACTGAGGGCCAAACAACAGCACTTAACCCTTTGGCAGGAAGCCCATGAGCTGCTGTCTATTAAGACATAGGAGCCAGAGCTATTGTTCTTTGTTCTTGCTCTATAAAAAGAAAACGCAGGCTGTGTAACACTTTGCATGACGCAGCCTTCTCCCACCTAAGTGCCAATACAATCCGCCGTTCTTTTCCCACATGCTTCAGAGTACATTGTATTTTGGGGTCATTCAGAGCAAGCAAACTTGTCAGGTGGTAAAGTTGTCTGAGAACCCTTTATGTCCTATTCTGATCTTTCACCATGGTTTTCATTGTAGTAGCTGAACGCTTCCCCGTACTGTATGGAGAGATAGGATGGACATTTTTTTCTCCTATCTAGCGTATAGAGTATGCTGGATTTTTCTTTGAACGTGATGTGTACACACACCTACATCCACCCACACGTATGATATCAGAGAAGATAAAATCAAGGAAATGTGCCTTGCACATAAAGCAGAAGATAAGCTGCAAAACTCGTTATTTCTCGCAGAAGGCCTTTGCAGTCCCCCACAGAGGAAAAATCCCTACTGTGTAAAGTTTCTTTTTTCTAGGGGAAAGAAATTTGTCACGATGGTCGACTATCCCGGTTAACAATTTTGGTGCCTTTGTTCTTCAGTTAGGCAATCTGAACATAAGGTTTTGAGTGTTTTGAATGAGTGAAGGGCTGGCCGTAACCTGGTGCTCTGTAGGATGCTGTCCTGGGAGGCAGAAGACAAAACCTCTGCGTCTGAGTTTCCGAGAAGAGCTACATGTTTCCTACGCTCTGGGCTTCCTGCCTGGGTACGCTGCAGTCATTCTCTTCTCCACTGCCACTTGCTCAAATGCTGTTAATTCAGAGATAATTCCGTTTTGCCTGTTCCTCTATCACTAGCTCCCTGTATATTTCCATGAAAGTTGAACTGCTGTTGCTAGGGAGATAATCCATTTCTGCTGATTAGTCACCCTCTGCCGTCATAAGTGACTTTAGAGCTAAATAGTTCACCTGGCCGCCGGTTCTGATGTCACAAGTACTGGGGACCCACAGCAGAGCAAGTGGAAATCAAGCGAAAAAACAGTGCCCATAAAAACAAGGAAATTCTCTCAAAATTATGGTGAATTCTTTGGGAAAATCAGTGTAGAAATTACAAAAAAAATGGGATTTTTAAAAAATCTCTGAGTCATTTAACAACTTTTAAAACTAAATCCAACCTTTACTGACATTTGAAAGCACTAAGGAAATGAATTCATTTTTTGGATGGGTAGAATCCTTTCTATGGCACAAATTATTTTTTGGACTGATTTTCTATTAAGACACTCACAAAATGAATTTCTAGTTTTATTTTAAAATCTATTCAGTTTTGAATGAGTCACTCAGTGCCTACACATAGGGGAATCTTGCAGTCCAAATACTATTTAAGACTCGAAATGAAACTATGTTTTATGTCTGAATAGTGAACTATAATTACCTCAGTTTATAACTGTCAAGAAAAAAAAAAAAAAAAGGAGAAGAAAAGGAAAAGAAAAGCAAAGCAAAGCAGCAGACTTTATTCATCCACACAGTAGATACTATTCACCCTTTATTTGGAAATGTACAGACTGACCCCCAAAACTAAACAGGAAATCCAGAATTCAGAAATGTCAAGACAGCAGAAGACAGAAGCACATTCTGCTTCCCACAAATGGTATCATTCATGCTTTTATGAACTCATTTAACAAGTTTAGGTATACGATAAATGTCACTCTCTGTGTTAGACTGTATATCTGTATCCCTGTCTCATTTAGACAGACAGAACGAGGTGACCTGTAAATGAAGAAATAATTTTTTTCCAAACCAGACAACTTAATTTCAATAACCTGACAGCAATGTGTTTATACAGTGTAGTGTTTTTCAAGAATCCAAATGTGCATGGTGAGTAGAAGGTAAATGGAAATATGATAAATCTCAGGGCATAACTATTGCTTTTAGCAAGAGTAAAGTATTGTCCTTCTACCTTTTTTGTAATTCTGGGAATTTTCAGTTCAAGTCCATTTTACAAACTAAACCCCGTGTTTTTATTAATTTTATTATTTGTAATCCCATCATAAATTCCTGCTTTCCTTGCTCTCCTAAGACAAAGGACAGCAGAATATAACCCTCACTGTAGAGATGTTGCTATATTAAGCAGAAGTATTACTTTGCTAGGTGAAGGACAGGATTCTTCACAGTACTGAGAAGGTTGCCCTAAGATTTCTAGATTTCTCTATTTTACCCATCTTTCTGGGTTTTTAGGAAAATTTCACAGGGATCAGCATCTACCCAGCAGGTAAGATGCTTAGGAGTTTAGCATACGTGGCTTTGCTTTAAATCCATCTTACACTCCTGGGAAAGCAATATGCATATCACTTTTCCTGTCTGTATTGATCTGATGGTAAACTCCATTGACAGCAATAGGAATAGCTCCAGAAATATCTGTTCTTCTGCTTTATTTAGGTGCCCTTGCATTGACATTTAATCTTAGTCAGTCAAATGGGATAAGGAAAGATTTCATATGGAAGACGCTTGTGACAATTGCTCCACAATGAGGTTAAAGCAAAACAGATGACACATTTTCCCAGCAAAGCATGATGCCATGTTTTATGATAATCCATTTTGCCACAGAATACAGTCAGTGAAAGGTTTCTTTTTCACAAGGAACAGTATGAATAAAAAGTCTTAATTTTTTAATCTCCTTCCACTGTAGCCACGTAGACTGACAGAAAGAAGCATATTTGATGATTTTTTACAAAATAATAATTAAGCAAGAGGGAAAATGTGTCTGTATTTTTTATGCCTAGTCTGAGAAAGCCAGTTAGATAAAGTTAGCATTTAAAGGTTCAGTAAGCGTGTATGTGAGATATCAAAAACACATTTGCTGACAGGCATGTCAGTTTACAGAGTTAGTAGTGATTACAGTATTTCTTCAGTGTGAGGAAAAAAAATTGTGAAAGGAAAAGAGGACAATTCATTAAACATTAGAGGAGGAGGTATGACAAAGCTTAGGAGGTGTATGTAGCAGTGACACACTACAAACAAGAATGGGTTAATTCCCATTAAATACAAATAATAGAGCCTTATTGCCTGCCAGTAATTCTAGTCCTGTTAAGAAGATGCTGGAATTGTTTCTTAACCCTTTGACTTTATCTGCCATTTCAAAGTGCATGTATATAACAGGCTGGAAGAATAATCTAGCTTATTTCTATAGGTTTTGCCAGAACAGGACAAACATAAAGGAATTACTTGAAGAAACAGAAAGAAATGTCTGCTATGTAAGTCCTAAAGGATATTTTTTCTGATTAAAAAGAAAAAAAGACTGAGAAAGACTGGCAGGGGAAGATGCATTCAAGTAATGTGTTTAATTTCTGTTTCCCCAGCTCAAATGACTGTGCATTTGAAGCACTGTTAGGAGGTCCATCAGTGTGACATTGGAGTTCAGTCTAATGAATAAAGGTTTCCAGTGCTGTCCCCATGAATGACCTCCATTATCACCTTAGGCAAGTTCCCATCTCCCATCGTTTCTCTGGCCAATTATTAAACCATACAGGCCAGGGACGGCTCTCGCGCTGTGTGCCTACTATGAGGGGGCCCTGTCTCAGTGGGAGGTAATATATCTTACTGGAATACAAATCACAATAATTCAATAAAAAAGAGTTGAAGAAGCAAAGTGAAAAACTTACCTGACATGACTGTGAACACATTCTTGAATGGTTTATTTGCAAAAAAAAAGCCACTTTACATTTGCCCGTTGGCAAATTTGGATCAAATTTAACAGATTGTACCGGCCAATTATTGAAAAAGAAGAAACTATACTGAAATTTTCAAGTGTTGGGAACATTTAATTTACTGGGAAAACTGTCAGGGAAATTTGTGTGTCATTCACAAGTCAAGGGGAAATTCATACTTTTCACTAGATTGTGAATTCACAATGGATGCGGGACACCCCAGTTCCAATATATAAATTTCCATAGTGAGTTTACAGCAACTTGAACCACAAACCCTAGCCTTGCATGAAGTAACAGGATGCTCCTTAGCGGCGTTATGGACAATGTTTGTGAATCCATATATATGCTCTTATTTTAAAAGGACAAAAATAAAATGAAAAGTTGTTTTCTTGGGAAAAAAAAATTATGATGCTTATCAATGTTTCATTCAAAATTTGTTGTTTTTCAAAGTGATAAGCTATCAATTTTGATTTGTGTATAGTTGTTGTTATTGTTTTTCAACAGGGAAAAACAGGAAATCCCCAAGAACAGAATTTTTTCCATTTTTTTCAAACACATGCAAAAATAAAAAAATTGACAGAGAGAATCTTTGAATTTGTGATCAATTTTAATTCCAGGTGAAAGACAGTTGGGTGATTTCTGCTCTTTTCATGGAAATCATATTGTCACATCTTTGTTTAACTTTGTAAAGTAGCACCAGTGACAATTTTTATTGACTTCACTTGCTGTTTTAAAATGGGCTGTGTTTAAAGTTTTCCCTTGATCATCCCAACTTATTCTACTTTGGTTCATATCATGGAAAGATGCTGGGGCATGCAACAGGATTAATTTTGGATGAAATCGTACCTGAAGATGTGCCCCGGCAGCACGCTCTCTTCTGCTAGCATTCCCATCCACAGAATCGGAGTAGAGCTAGTCCAAAGCTAAGCGTCGAAGCACACATGGTATGGATGTGGTGTTCTCAGCACTGACTATTATCTGACCTTAGTATGTCACTGTAAACATAAGCATAGATGATCATTACAAATAAATAACCCTAAATCATAAGATTTTAATATCCCTGACACAGTTATGAATAACTGGAGAAACCTCGGAAACGTGAGGACCTACTACCATATGTAGCGCTAATCACAACCCCAATGATGGTACAACTGCAATAGCATACTTACAATATTAACTTCAACAAAATATTTGCAATCATAACTAAATAATAAAGTAAAATAAAAATTAAAGTTACCAATACCTGCATGGATTTTAACACTTTTTGTGATATTTTCCTAAATACAGATTGAAATGAATACTCTGGTAACTTACTCAGAGTGCCTATCACAGTTCTTTTCTATCTGCTAAACCTAACAACAGTAGTTTATGCAAGAATTGCAGCTCTAGTTATTCACAGTCCTTTATGAAATCATAATTTTGGGTTTGGGTTCACAACAGGAAGTATGAATAAAAATGTAGGAGTGTGTTCTACTACACATTAGTAGGAGAGCTTGGCTTGCTAATTCTATTCAAAGAGTTTAACCTACTGATACCGTCTCTGCTGGTCTGGAAGTGGAAACCTATCAAAGTCAAAATACTAGCTTCAGATTCATTGCTTAAATATTGGAGACTGTAGGATAGGTGACAATCTGAAACTGAAAGTGGAAGTTTACTCAAAACCCCAAGAAATTAATCAGCTGAGTGTCTTGAGGCTCCTCTTTTCATGTATCAATGGATGAAAATAATCTCCCTTTAAAATGTCAATAGTCCAACTCTTCCCTGCCTTCAGCTTTGTGAATCCTTTATATCTCCACAAAGTGAACAGGACACTTAAGCCCATCATGACCCATTTGTACTGCATTAGCAGTACAGAAATCCCATAAAGGATTCCCCCTTTTCCAGTACAGTTTAGAAGTTTTGATGTTCCCCAACGCGTGCATTTGAACCTTCCCAGTTCTTCCTTGTAGAATCTTTACCTTTGTAAAACCTTTAAAAATTATGGACTTGCCTCATAATATGAAGGGGGTCTGAGTTATACAGTCTATTACACCATCTGGGACTTTGGCTCTCTCTTCTGTTCCCAGCCATGCATGTAAAAGAAGGAGGGAGCAAGAGACTCCGTAAAACTTCACAGATCCTACCTGTTTGACAAAGCTCCTGTTTGAAGGGACACACATAGCTGAAATTATGACTATCAGTGTATGACATCAAGCCAGGCTACGTTACAGGTACAGATCATTGTTAACCTTAAGAATCCTGCAACATCACAGCAAAAGCTACATGAAATCACTTTGAATTTGCCTGTAATTAGCTAAAGGGCACAGATGAGTACACAGAAGAATAACTACTTGTTCTTTTTTTAACATCTGGTAATTAAGTGGAGAAAAGCGGTGATTTCTTGTGGGAAAATAATTTACCCATTAATCTTAACCACAGTAACCTAGTCACAGCATTTGGATCAAATTGCAGAAAGGATAAAAAGCACTGGCAGCATTTTATTTCACATACTGATATCCAATCTGCATTTATTTTTCTGTATAATGTTCTTCATAGCCTCATGAGGGCTCTAGTACAGGGAGAGAATAGGGTTACAAAGACAGAATGCATTGCAAGGACATACGGTAAATGCATACTCACTTACACTGAGACTGGAAGAGGGGGAAAATGAACTGGAAATCAGAATCTTATTAGAACCCACATGTAAAATTTTACTCTTCTGCTGCCTTTTTTTTTTTTTCTCTTTTTTTTTCCCCCAGGCAATACAAAACCATTTGTTTCAGCTATGCCCCACTTTTAACTTAGAAGTCAAATTCTTAGCCCTACGAAATTCTCATATGGTTTTATTCTTTCTATAAAAAGAAATGCTAGGGCATTAAATATAATATATATGTGTATAGACTGGGTTTTACCACTATAACAGGCAGTTAGGTGGTAAAAGACTGAAATTAAGAGAGTTGAATCAGCAGGAAGCTGGTATAATGTACAGGGAATCAGTCCCATTCTGGATTCATATTAATGCACAATATGAAAAAGAGAGACAAGAATAAAGGCATGTTTATGGCTTGCTGATATAACCAGCACCTCCTACTACATATAACTTCATTTTAGCAAATGCAAATGGTTTATTCAGATACAGTACCTACATCTTTCTAGCAAATTCTTTTACAGTAATTCCATTTGAATACAGACATCTGCTGAGAAATCATAAAGTATCAATTAAGCTTTCTCTATGTGTCATTTAACTGAAGTGTTTTCATCACGGACATGACCATTGCCTAATTCAGGATCAATTTGTATGCAAACCAAACCAATTTTTAAGTATTTAGAATCAATCACTTGAATATTGAAAGCTCCCCATATTTGAAATATTGAAGTTACCCATTCAGTGAGCTCCATTTAATGCTGTGCACTGAATAAGGCAGGAGTTTTGTAAAAAAAATGCTGTATGATTATGTAATTAATTCCAATGCAGATGTACAAAGGGAGCACTGGTAATCTTCATTACAGCTTTTCCTTACTCTGAGCAGCTGGCTTTGCAATCTTACCTTTCATTTAGCAAAGCAGTGCTGCTAGTTTAATACAATTGCCTAGGGTTTTTCTTTTTTTTTAATGAGCAAAATAATAACTGAAAATTCCAGTATGTGGATGTATATTGTCTCCCATATTGATTAACAACAAGATTTATCCTGGAACAAGTTAGAAAACTCGTTTCTTTTATATTTTCTCTGTGCAGAAAATGTCCATTTTTTCATTAGACCCCCGATGGATTTTTTTTTTTTTTTTTTTTTTTTTTTTTTCCCCAAAGCAAACGGACATTTCCCGTGACCCTTTTTATTTTCCAGGTGAAATGCGCAGGCCTCTGCCACTTGAGCTTGCAGTACTTGCAAGTCATCCCTTGGCAATGCCTCCCTATGGAAGAGACAGCGGAGAGCGAGGTAACGCAGTGCTCTGCTAGACCACCGCGTGGTCCCTCAGCTCTCGCTGACGCCCACACGTTACCTAGATAAATCAGACAGACAGTTCTGCTCCAGCCTCTGCACATCAGCCTGATCCAGCCTAGAAGCCAAGTGGCCCTAAGCACGGTGTTATCCTACAGGTAATATATCCTGTGACTTTACAGCTTCTGCATTAAACCTGGCTTCACATAAAAGCACCGACAACATACAGCTGCCTGCACTTGTTTGTACGTGTAGGCATACGTGATCCTATACTTTGCTATATGCTATGCAAATTATACCTTGCTAATGCGTTTCACAGCAGTTTGTGACTGTAGAGGAAAACAGATCCAAGCATTTGCTCTGATGTTCAGAAAAGGAAAATGCTGTCGTAATTATAAAGTTCTCTATTATATTCTCCACAACTGCTTTTTGATTTCTTCTCCTTTTCCTTCACAGCTGAAGTCCTGTCACGTTCTCCTCCTGCGCATCCCCAGATCACGCCTTCTCAGACCCGACTTTGTCTCTCCGTTGCCATTCCCTTCATCCGCCTCCTCTCTCTCCTCCTAACAAATGCCCAAGTATGATCTTCAGAAGCTTATGACTTTGATCTTCTGGAGCAGAGTTGCACAGGAATTTTCCTCTCCCATATAAGCTTTCCACCTAGTAAGACAGGCGCTGAGTGCCAAGAAGGTACTACGTGCTGAAGTCAAACATCTGTGGCTGGCTTGCAGGGCTGACTCATCCCGGCCTTGCAACCTCCCTCTCGCTCAAGTGTCCGTGTCCCAGCGAGAGTTTGCAGAGGAACCACCAGCGCTTCTGGCGGAAAGCAAACAGAGACGTATAGCTGCAATTTACTGGCACTGCTGGAAAGATCCCAAGCTGTTTCTTCCACTTTTCCTTTCTTTTGGTAACATTTATGCTTCGCTCCCTTCCCCTGAGCAGTGTGAGGTGGCCGGGAGTTGCAGGAGACTCCTGCAAAATAGACAGGGCAATAGTCAGTGAAAGTTTTCCTCGTCGGTCTGGTGGCTTATCTCCTGCTAATCTCCTGCTCTGACCAGGGCTAAGTGGGGGAAGAAAGAGCCACGAGTAACCTTCACGCCTAGTACCTGAAGCATAAAATTAAACAATTTCTCAGCAACAAGCCCAACGATGTTCCTACTGGTAAGGAGCTGCTTAAGTTCCATGAGACTTAAGCTTGTGTTTAGCTGAAAGGACAGGTATTTTATAGGAATGCCATTTGAACCAGAATCATTTTCTGGGTAATTTAGTATATCATTTCACATTTTGAAACAGATTAATATTCTACCAAGTGGCTTTTAGCAGGATTTGCAAAGCTAGGCTGCGAGTGCTTCTTGACATGCTGCCACACAAAGGAAGACTGGACCTCTTCCCACCGAGAACCGCTCCTCCGAAACACGGCTTTTGGATGAGAAGCAAACATTTTCCTGTTACTCATGATCTGAATTTCATCAAAATAAACAGAAACTATCACAGAGAATTGCAGTATTTCCCACCTCATACCTACGTTCCCACTACATCAGACCGCAGCCTGGCTGTGATACTCACGGTCAGGGATGAAGAGGTGCTCCGGCTTCCTCTGCATTTCCACGCAAACTGCTTGTTGGGATGACGGGTGGGTGCAGAGCTGCTGCTTTTTTCTCAGCGAGTCGCTGCGGTGAGCTGGAGAGCTGCTTGCCCCCCGGCTGACAATTTGGGAGAGCCAAACTTTCTGGGTGACCGCCCCCCCTGTTTCTGAAACAGGTTAGCAATGTGCTGGGTTTGAAACCAAAGCACGTTGTCAAAGTTTATATTCTCTCCCTCTGTCAAGAGATTAAAAGCACTTATTTAATGGATCATTGAGTTCAGAGACTATGCAAGATGCCTCTTTCACATTTTCATCTATAGAGTAAGGGTAGCTTCTGGTAATAAAAGTTGTAAAACATGTAAAATTGATGAACAAGCATCTTTTTTTTTTTGCTAGAGAAAGTACGTCTATTTTTAAACAAAGTGTATGTCTGCTTTTCCTAAGAGAATGAGTCTGGAGTTCTACTAGTTTATTGTTTTGCCTTCTAAAATAATTATATGATAGGCTGAAGACCTCAGATTTATAATCTTGTCCTGGAAATGTAAGTCATATTTTTTTAGATCTGACAGCTTGCACTTTCTTCAAACTTCTTTTTTTTAAAGCAATTGAGACTCAGCCCCACTAAAACAACTTGTACCTGATTCACCAAGTGGTTTGTTTTCAATAAAAGTCCTCAAAAGCTCCCATAGTCTGGTTAAAATTTTAAAATTAAGTATTTTGTTTTAAAATAAAAAATAAGCTTGCTTTTTAAAAGAACATTGAAGTTGCTTGAAAGTGATTTAAAAGTTTTATTTCAAACTGAAATTCTCACCAAATGACTGTGTTCTTCTGCCAACTCAGCTCTTCTCAAGAGTTTAGCTTGTAGAAACCTCAGATTAAATATGTTCAGCATTACTTGATCTCTGCTTCTACTGAATCAGTAGAAATTTTACAATCAACAGTAGTGGGAAAAGACCAATATTTTAAAAAATATTTAATTTGAAAGTATTAATTTTAACTCTGTCCCACTAGAAATCCAAGAGATCAAAAATTTTTGGAGTGAGATTTTTTTCCTCAGGGCATAAGAATAAACTTTTAATTGTCGTGCCTAAACCTGGGTAACGTTTATTCTGCTGTGTTGCAGGGAATGGAGGGAACTGACCTCAATGGCATGGTTACGTGTGTTCAGTAGATGTTTTCTTAAAGTACATCACCTCAGTTCTTTGGGATAAAAGGCAATAGCTGATAAGAAAGTACAGTCAGAAAACTGCTACTGTTCTGAATGAACATTAAAAGCCATGAAGATTTTATTTTCCATATTAATCTTTTCTTCTGTGATTTTTTATGTACTTATATTAGTTCTATTTTATGAATTTTTCTTCTGTAAATAAATTCTTTAACCACATTAAATGTATTTTATTTCACATAACTAGAGATTCAGAGAATGCAGAATGCTTTTGTCCTAATGATGCCAAAATATACACTTACACTAATCCCAAGGAAGCTGCAGAGCTTCAGGCCTGTGCCTAAAATGATACAACGGATTCAGAGGATACAATGCAAAATGTGGACTGTATAGTGACAGAAACAAGAAAGACCATAATGCATTATGGGAGATTGTATTAGAGCCAGCCAGGGACATATCCAGTCTGCATATGCAGGAGAAAGTGGGATATGAAAACCCCAGAACTGCAGAGGCCATCACGTACCTCAGCAGTTAGCTAGACACCAAAATTAGCATTGACACAAAATGAAATCTTTCATGTTACAACCAAAGTTCGTTTTATTATTTGGGAGAAAAAAAAAAAAAAAAAAAAAAGATGTAAAGCTTGTGACACTACTAAATTACTTTTTCCTGATTTTTTTTTGTTCTAGCTATTACTTCTTCAATGATTCTATAAATGTATTTATAGCTTGCTTTTTTTGTCCTGACTAAGCATAGAAGACAAATGCTGAAACATCCAAGTAACCAAATAGTCATTGCTTAGTAAGACTGTAAGACTTTTTTTTTTGCTTAACTCATTTAATTTGGTGCAGAGGCACAAATCCAGATTCTCTGGATCTGCTCTGCCTCTTTTAATTTCTTCAGTTGGAATATATTTATTTTTTTTAGCCACTTATTCTTTTTACCAGTCATTGATTATACAGGAAATACAGAAATATTACCTTCCTAACTGGGCCACAAAATTTAGACACTTGAAATTTAGACGTTTAAAATTAGGTGGTGTGGCTAATGCATTAGTCTCAGTTTGGATAAAAAAAGCAACAAGTGTTTCAACAGGATGGACTTTATCATGGAAAACTGTGTAACACTCTTTAGAAAATCATAAGTCCTATCTGGTGATCTCCCACTCAAGCTACATGATATTTTTGCTTTTATTCCCTCTGTTGAAGGTATAGACAAGCATAAAAAAATGAGCTAAAAGGAATACTTTTCTGATGACAGCTCTAACTCTTTATCTTTCTGCATCTTAAACTCAAAATCCAATAGGCCTCAAAGTCAAAAGTATATTTTGAATATAGCAAGGTTGGTAAAGATAGAAACTGTATAAAAGCAGCCAAGGGGCTTGCTAAGAGATGCAAGGGAGGAGAAGCAAAAGAGAATACAACATAATAGGATTAAGAGGAAAAAGCTCATTTCTGACAGAACTGCAAGAATTGAAATTCAGAATTGAGCACTGTGTTTAGTGTAATTCAGGGATAACACTTCAGAAGTTCCTGGAATGGGGTAAGTGTAAGTGAAGGGGAGACCTAGTCACTGGACTTCCCAAACAACTGATAAAAGTTGTTTATTTTGTAACTATGCAAAGCTATATGAAACTATGACCAAAAAAATTTTAGAAAAATCAGGTGTTCTGTTGGCTTAAAGTTGTTGATAGCTGAAGGTATTTTCTTCATTGTCTCAATTTATTTCATGTGTCTGAGGAATAGATCATATAAGTCTGTGATTATAACGAAAGGGGGATCATATCCATTATCACCACCCCTACACAGTAAGTTGGTAGCAATTTCACTGCTGACTGTCTCAGCAAGAGACTCTGAACTAAAGCAGGAGGACAAACTAGAAAATCAGTCCCTCCACAACACATAGTGCTTAAGTAAGCGTGTGGGTGTCTGCATGTGTAAAAACAACTTTTCCATATTGGAGAAAGGCTGTGGTAGTACTCTCTCTGCTGTATTATCCCTTGACGGAAGCTTCAGTCACCAGGACTGACAATCTGATGCTTTGAATTTAACTTAATGGCCACAAAATCAAATCAAGTTTTGTCATCAATGATGCAACTTCAAGTGTAGACATATTTTTTCCCTCTCACTCTCTTCTGAAAATAGATGTACATATGACTGTAAATTGCTGACTGGCTGTGGGAGTTCCTTATACCCGTGAGCAGAACAGAGGCACTTGGGATGTGCATTAATGTGAATAACATACTGAGTGGTTCCTGTATAAATTCAAGGATAACCGTACAGTGATGAAGGGATAAGAATCCCTCAGGTGGCTGGTTGTCTCTTCACAAAGTGCCCTTGTGACATACCCAGAGGTACTGCCATCACCGGCAGCACCTTGGAGTGATGTGAGCCCATCGCGGTTATCTGCAGCATAACATCCGTCAACCTCTTAAGAAGCACTTCTAGAAAATGCATAATCAACCCTAGCTTTGCCTAGAGGTGGGAAAAGAAGTTGTTACACGAAGCGTGAGCTTGTTTCATGCTCTAACCTATGCTGCTCTGAGAAGAGGTGGCTTTTTTACATAATGAAGAGTAACTAACAGTGAAAGGGCTTTTTCCCCCTCGCAGGTGTTTGCAAACAGAGCTCCCCTCTCCACACTTAGTGAACAGTCAGTCCACTTCAAGACAAGTAGTTTACAGCGATCCCTTCTGACTTCAGGTGCCGAGCGCGAGAGCACTGAAGCCCTACGTTCCCTACGTGAGCCGTGGAAAGAAAAGGGACACTGCCAGGGGAAATCCAGGCCACTGCAACTCCAACCCAATTTCCAGTAGTGCTTAAGTCTCTACTGGCTAAATAAGGCTGGAGGCAATTACACTCGAAGTCTGGCGCTTCTGCTGGGTGGGATGTATGGAGACTCAGCCATTTGCACAGTCACGGGAAAAATCAGGGAGTTAATCACAAAGTTAGGGTCCAGTTTCAAGCCATTTACTGTTAACCACCTCTAAGTCCCATTACATTCCACAGCAACTGAAAGTCCTCGGAAGCTCAGAGGAAGGAAATGCACGGTGCCTCGCAGAGCTGGGTCCGCTATTCCATTAATGCAATGTTCTGTGAAGATGTTTTGGTTTCTCTAGAATTTTTTTCCCTTGTAAAATAATCCCTAGCAGCTACGCTGTACTATGACAACCAAAAGAAGCCTGCTTTAGAAGTTTTCTTGTCACAGTTTTGACTCAGCAGTACTTCTTCATAAAGAGTTAATGGTTTACAAGTCATTCTAACCTGTGGGGGTTTTTTTCTTTCTTTTTTTTTAACAATAGAATAAAAGGCAAGCTGATTCAGTGCAATATCTGATATTGCACCGTGGCATCTTGACTTTTCAATCATCTTTTAATGCTGTAATTTGCTTGCCTTGACTCATATTTAAAATCTATAAAAATGTAAATATTGAGTCTTTCCTCAGATATTTGATACTGAGATTATTGCAGTGAAAACCTTGTAATTTAAACACAGCCAGGTGGGGGAAAAGGTGAAAAAAGAACTATCTCCAGTTATTATGTTGCCCTCTTTGTATGTATACACAGACATTAAATCAGAATCCCCACATTTTGTTTAGTCTACCGTGATGTATATGCCATTATATAATCAAATCTTTCAAACCTAATTAAACATTCCACCATTCCTAGGAATATTATTCCTTATGCCTTGCAAAGGCTCCTGAAATGGGCCTATAGTCTCTGTACACAAACTAATGAGATTGTACTAAACATGGCATAATTTAAGCAGGCTCAGCTTCTTGCAGTTTCCTTGATCATTCAACTATCCTGCTGAGCTCTGTTTGTTTGGCAGTATTGCATCTCTTTTAAACTGCAGATGCAAATAACTAAAACTGAATTTTCTGTATCATTTTCTGGTGCCAAATCTCCTTTCTAGCTCTTGAATCTATAAGGATGCAAAGTTTACTCCTTACGGTTTTTTTGGAAGCATTTCTCTATCTCTGTTTTGTAAATCCCTTAAATTGTAGCATGGAGGCCTTTTGGAAATTGGTTTATGCATATAAAACCATTTCCCAGTATGCAGTTGCATGCAAAATATGGAAATGCTACAGCTCATTTATCTTCCAGATACCTCCCAGCCCCTCCTGTGACACCCAGAATATTTTAGCAAAGCATGCAGTTCAGTCCAGAAATACTGAATTTTGCCTTCGCTTTCAGCAGAAACAGAATCAGCCCCACACTGTCAGAACTGAAAGCATGTACCCTGTACTGTAACTGAATGACAATTTTCTAAAACTGAAGCTTGAGTCACCACCACTGAATAAATTTCTGTGTAATATCAGTGTAACTCCATTGATATGAATAAAATCAGAGATAGAATGTGGACATTGAAAAAGCCTGGAGTAAGCATGCCGGCTGCTTTACGTAAGGATGCATCTCAGCACTGCCACTGGTATCACTGAATGGACACAAACAGGCTGCTACCTTCTTGTGCTAATGCTACTTTGTTTTAGCTCGTTTCTTGTTCAATGCAGTCATACTGTTAATCTTATTAACGATGCTAGTTCTTATACATAGCTTCTCACTAATTGATCTTAAAATTCCTTATAGGGAGGTCAGTCCCACAGTTTACAAAAGGGGACGTGGGAAAGGTGGAGGAGTGAGGATAGGGAGGAAGGACAGCAAAGCACTTAATTCCCACCCAAACCCTTTCAAATGTAGTTGAGGGTGACCTTCCCAATATTACATTGCAGGACACCAGGAGAAAAGGGCACAGAACCCACGTTTCTAATGTCCAAGAGCAGCGCTCCTACAATAAAACTTCTTGCCTGCAAATTTTAAATTATCTCTATTTCTTAGCGGGTAATATTGCCATGTGCTGCCATTGCCAAATCTATATACAACAAGGAGAGGAAGAGCTTTAAATAAGGGATGATGAACAATGACTATTTTTTTATTTTGCTGTATTAAAGCAAAAATACTTTTCCATATGGAAATGCCAATAACTATGTGGTGCTGCACATTTATTAGCAGTGTCCTGGCACTTTTCAACAAAGCATGCACTCACTCTCTTATCCACAGCTGTACTATTCAATGCCAGTGATAAATTTTTTTAATAAATGTTATTGTATTGCCAATAATGACACAGATACTGGATACTTTGTTAAAATCATGAAAGAGTAGATACTCAGGGGTCACACCCAAGAGTTAGCTCTCATATGGTACATGAATGACCAGTTATAAAACTCTTTTTAAAGTTAACAAGAGTTGAATCTTCTGTAAAATCTCAAGCTGTGCACTGAAAATTTACTCCCTGTTGTCAAAAATGTAAACAAAATACTCACTAGAAAGATATTTCTGCTTAGATTTTATGGAAAAGCTTATTTATGCTCTTGAACTTCTATTCTAATATTTTGCGGAGAAGAGAACTTTCAGAGCACAAAGAAAATTGTGCTTTCATTATTTACAGTTTTAAAGAGGCTCGATGTCATAAAAGAAATGAAACTCAGTGGGACAGATGAGTTCTCAACAACAAAAGTTAAAAATACCCACCATTAAAATTATTTCAGCAGCAGCATAATGCCTTCAAAGATTTCTCGGCAGCTAGCCGAGGCTGGTGCCCCGCTACACGCCGTTGTTGTTTGCAGTTTGCCTTTCTCCCGCCCCACAGACGCCAGGCAGCCATCCTCAGGGTCTGAGCCATGTTCAGACTCCGGTTGCATCCCTGAAAGGCATTTAAATTATGGCTTAATCAGGTGGATAGTCTTCAAGCGCATTTATTTGCAGTCAGCTATCTTATAGTGTTAAGGGCAGAAGGACATAGAGCAAGCAGTCCTTTGCTCTCATCATATAAAGGGCTGGACTTATACCTGGGTTTTTTGTTGTTCAAGAGGGAAAACCCAATATGCATTCGTCGCAACATACATCTCTGCAGAGGACAGGAAGGTCAGCCAGAAGCGTCCAGGGGTAATACTTGCCTTAGAAGGGGAATTGCATTTCCAGCACATGCTGAATGACTGTCAGATCATCTTGGAATGAGCATGCTTTTTGTAATATTAAATATTTAAAAAGTGTTATATTTTTTATCACCTCTTCCATCCCTTTAGAGGCCCCTTTTTGAGATGGGTGCTATTACTTATGAGATTTCATAGGCAGGAAATCCAGGTATGCAGGTCAAATGTAGTTTACCCAAGTTCAAACTTAGAAAAGACAAACTTAGAAATGGTCTGGAAGGGGCAAGTGTAGAACCTGAATCTCTAGATTCAAGAAGGGCAGGAGGCTGTCCTGAGTGAGATTGACAGAGGGGATCTCTTTTGACAGTTCACAAGAGGATATCTTGCAATAGGTCTTTGCCACTGTTCACCTCTATGAATAAAATCTTATTTATTTTTTTTGAAAAAGGGAAATTTGAATGCACTATACTGAATATACTTTCACATGAGAGAATGGATTCGCAATTACAAATTCATGAGAAAACAACCAAGCTTTTCAAATTATGAAGAATTACAGGAAATCTGAAAAAGTATGTCCCTTCCCTCCCTCCTCCCAAAGTATTATTTTATTAATTAGGAAATGCATCAGTGCCTATTTCTTATACGGTGCGGTTCACAGACGACTGTTAGATGGAACATAACAAGGATTTAACTAATTGACATTAGCTTTCATTAGTTTCTAATGACTCAAAAAAGGTAATATGAGAGTGAAATAAATTTAGACTAATGTAATATCCAATTAGGATATAATCCAAGGTAGATATTTCACTATTTGAATATTCTTTCCTTCATTGATCCCTCCTGATGATATCTGCCTTGTATTCCTCAGAAGTACGTTAGGGGAATAGTGCTCTTTCACAGGAAGAACAGGAGAATTTCACAAGGCAGAATGAGTTGCCATGTTTATTTAATCAGGCCAGTATGATCAACAGACCCATAAGATATATTTTATTTATTTAACATAAGATGTCTTTATTTTTGCATAACTCAGATGCTAACTTCTCTCTTTTCATCTTTAAAATTCCTCTTCACCATTATTCTAGTGGAACTAGAGCCAGAGCAAGATGAACATAATTCAAGCAATCTCAGTCTCACAATAAGTATCATCCAAGTATGCTCAGGCAAAGAAACTCTCTTTAAACTTGAAGGTTCCCTCACTGATTTTTTCTTAGTTTCCAGGCCTACACAGACAACGAATACAAATACAGTCAAGATCTACTGACCTGTCTCAGCTACATTTGTTGCAATATCCAAGATCTCAGGCAGCATTCAAAGAGAAGTTTAAAAACTAATTTTTATAATTTGAAAGCAGCTGGCGTGAGGTGTCTCCAACTTAAATGGAAACAACAAGGACACCGCCTGGATATCAGTGAAGATACAGAAGATTTATGCTAGTGCATTTTAAAGGAACACGTGGCTGAGCATATTTAAGCCACTAAATATTTATGTATTACACAGGATAGAAATATGAATTCAATTCTAAAGCACAGAAGTTATTTTACAAACACCATTCATGGTCCACTTAGTTCTATATAGTTTATCTAAAGCCAATATCAGCCTTCTTAAATCCTTAAACCAGAACCTCAGAGATTCTACTGTACAATTCAGTCTCCTGTTCTAAGGAAGAATAATAATAAAAAATCTCTTGTTTTGAAGCAAAGGACTTATTTCTACAATTCATCTTTTTAATCCACTGGGACAAACACAAACTTGGTCTTACTCCATTGACCAGAAGGGAGTTATTCTGAGAATGTTACAATATATTCGCCTGTCTTATGCTGTCCTATGCAGTTAATCTATTTTGTAAAAGCCAGAGCCAGAATTTTGGTTTGGTTTTCTGTCAATAACACTGTTGATACAGTCATTAATGAATACCTTGATTTTTCCAGAATCAAAACTTGTTTGAAACTGCAGTACACCAAGAGGTAGTGGCCCTTGATTTCAAAGTCTGTGGAAAGATTAGCAATGGAGACCACACCTGAGCTTTGGCATTACACAGTCCATTGACTCAGAAGCTGTCTCCCTTCTAAAAGGTCAGGTTGCAGAATACTAAATTCAGGTGCAATAGAGGCTCAAACTCTATGTGTATAATAGAAAAAGCACGGGTAAACTAAGGAAAGCTTTCAGAAAAAAAGTATACAGCAAACCTTTCCCTTAGCATAGGCAGGGTTTCCATTACAAACACTTTTTTTTCCCCCGAGGTTAAATCTTACCCCCAAACTTAAGTAAGGAACTAAGCAGTCTCCTCTTTGAAATGAGGAAAAAAAAGTAGCACAGCAGATATGTCCATAATAAAGACAGTAGTAGTTGCAGCCATTAATTATATTTTGCAAATTGACTTTATCAACTAGGGTGCGCCTTGACATTTTAGAAAAATATAAAATAACTGAATTGATCTTAATTCAAAATGTCAGTGGATGTACTGCTCATGTGGTCTAATACCTTAGCATTATTCTACTCCTCTCATACTCTTCCCATTTATCTTCACTAATTCCCTCTTCCTGTTACTTTTTAATCTCTATTTACTCTTTGTTTGTGCATGCTTTCCCACTCTTCTTCACAACGTGCTCCCCTCTTTCTTCCTCACTTCTCCAGTTATTTTCCAGTTGCCATCCTTGTTTCTTTCTCTTAAACTTTTTGGGTTTGATTATTCCACTCAAGCGTACAAAGGGCAGTGCAGACCCACCGCTGCCCCCGGGGTGTGGTGTATGGGCTGGGGGGTGTTCCACTTCACACTGTTCTGTGCACCTTGCTGCAGCTCAACATTAAAAACTTAATCTCACCAACATCTGTGGTCAAGAAAGGGCAAGGAAAGGAAACTTTGTTCTCAGACTTCCTGTATTTACAAATAGAAGTATCACAGAAAGCTATTTTTGTGATTGCACTGTCATAACTGTTATTAAATTTCAGCATTAATGGGTCCATTATACTTAAAGAGACACAGAAATGAACTAATAAAACTATTAATGGCACTGTCATTTCCACTGTATTATTGTAATGCTGGTAACTTTTACTAGTCATTATCTTACTTCACATGGACAGAGTGTGTGAGAGGAAGCTTAATAACTGAAGAGTACTTTGCTGTTCACTAAATGTTTCCCTTTTTTCAAAATGCTTATAGTTTCTTTACAGTGTGATTAAATCAAATTAAATTAAAACATTACTGGTGATGCTGAGTTCTTTCAGATCCAAAATTGTTAATTATTGCTTATGCTCTCATAGTTTGGAGTAAATCCTGTAGATTTTATCTGTGAGTGATAACTTCTATATGGATAATTTCTAAGCCAGCCAATAGCACTTTTTCGATAAGATACTCTTAGGTGACCTCCTGTGGGTTTCTAGAACAAGTAAGTACTATAAAATTACACCTTTGGAAGAGCTTCTGAAAGTTAGTATGTTTTTCCAAGTTTTATTGGATGGTCAAATAAAAGATGCTGCCTCTACCTTCTAGCTTGGTCTTGCTAACAAGAATGGGTTAATACCTGTGACATTGTATAGGTCTTTTCCACAAAACTGTTTCTATGGAGCTAGATTCCCATGGGAAACTTAGGCTCAGCTTCACAATGCCTTGCTTCCTTCTGGGATTCACTCCCTCAGGTGCAGCGTTTACATTCTGTGTAAAACGCCTGGTGATCTTTAGGTGTTTTAACTGTAGGACTCATTAAGGCTGCACTGCTGAAGAGCGAGATACCAAGTAAGTGACTGAGAAATGCTGAGGAGATTCTTATACTCCACCCAGCAATTATGGTTCAATCCAAGCAAAAAGTCACTGTACCCCACCACACGCCTGAGAATAACATGCACGTTTCATTACCATGTAACTGCCATCAGGACAGCTTCTGGCCATGAAGGTTGTGACTGCACCAACAAGTTCTAGACGCATCAACAGAATCACACGTGCACATTCTTCTGTGCGGGTATGGAGTATGGTTTTGGGCTATAGAAGGTGATGATGCTATGCTGGAATTCTTCCATTTTTTTCAAATGCAATTAGTACAGATGATGGCTTGCCTACCCTTGATTCCAGGTCTTCTGAATAAACAAGTATCCTAAAAATACAGTAATGTGGTACCACCCAGATCTCTTGCTAAAGCTGCTTCGCATCACGATACAATCGGTTCCCAACATAAAAAGGAAGGTTGAAACTCTGGTGTAAAGCCTTAGAGAATATGACAAGGTCTAGAAGCAGCTGAAGCAGGCAAACTGTAGCACAGTAAAATGTAATTTTGGTACTATTTCTTAAAAGACCACAAGTTTTTTGTTGGTCTGACAAGTGCAGGGTCTCTGGACGTGTGTAGGCTTCTCTTGCTCAGCTGTGATAGCAATTTGTCTAGCAATCAGATAATTATTGTCCAACTTTAGTTTAGTTTTAATTTATAGCAATAACAAGTGTTTACTGCGTACATTGAATAACTCTAGAATAAAATGTGGTGTGGAAGAGTACAGACACATGGTGATACTAAAAGTCCTGTACTGGAAACACAAATCACAATGGTCAAAGGTCACAACAGGAGTACAGCTTGGAAACGTTCAGGTAAAAACATGGTTTTAGCAAAAACAAAGAGAATAAACAAACTGACTAATTGGAAACCAGTGAAGAGAAAGAGCGTGTAGGCAGACCAAGTTAACAGAATGTATAAAAATCAACCAAAACAGACGCAAGGCTGAGGAAGAAGATGCCATCTACATCAACATCAACATCATGTGACTCTTGGCAAAGAAGAGAAAGAAACCCCAACTCTAATGTCACATTCCTCCCAGTGGAGACCTCAGAATGCTGACCTAACCTCCCCAAACTCTGCTTGACTTTTAACAAAGCACTCACTCTTAGGACCCAGAAGAACTTTGGAAAGGTGAGTTTAACATCAAAGAAAGAGGGATAGATTTTTTGCTTTAAAATGTAACTGTAGTATTAAAGGTTTTATGTATCAGTTTGGAATATGAATGTGTATGATTATACCCAGAGTAATAATTTGCAATACTAGGTCTGTCTGACCGCTGAGGGGCACTGCTGAAGGATGTTGCGGTGGGCCTTTTGGACATTTTGAAGCCCCTCCTGTTATTGCTGCTCCATTATGGCTAAGGGAATTCCTTCTGGGTTTCACATCATCCATCATCCATGTTAAGAGAACGGGGAAAACCATTGGGACCTGCACTTATCCTCCTTCTGTGTGCTGCTACTTCTGAGGGCCAAAGACATTCAAATTCATTTGAATGTTTTAAGAGGTGAAAAACATGCTGAATTTGAATGAAACTGAAAAGGGAAGATGCATGTGCTCAACACCTCAGGGGAAAAACCAACCACAAACAAACAAAACCCACTTGTTGTATTTCTTTGGCCTGACAGATACAGAGGTGACTACTTAAATGTAAGCTGAAGGTATTTGACACCTGGTAAAAGAAACTGCACTTCGGAAGGTGAGGCTCTTCGTTTGTATGCTTGCAGCACAGCGCATCACTATAAGAAATGCACTGATTTAAAACTTCAAAAAGAAGTAGCAATTCAAGAATACTAAAACATAGCTAAATCTTCTCTTGGAGGGTTGTCATAGTCCTGGTACTCCCAGTGCAGTATCTAGTGGAAGATTACAGTTTTGAAAACCTTATACCCCCTCTGCCTCAGACGCATAACTAAAATCAAGAATGGGAGAAAACAGATGCTATAACCACAGCCATTATGTATCTGCACTAGAAAACTCTGCCAAGCATGAAAGGATAAGTTAACTGCACACAGGCCACGTTGCACCAGCATGGTGCTCTGTGCAGTCAACGTTTTTGTGACTGAAATAGGATATCCTGTACGAACAGAATACCCTTTTGCCACCTACCCTTAGTCTGTTGCTATGCTGATCTCTAGTTAAGATGAGGCCATACAATCTTAGGAGACATGCTGGAAGAAGTGATCATCTTTTACTGAAAATTGTATGTGGAAAGTCTGAAAATGCCTTCTGGAGATTAAAGTTAATGCAGAGATTAAAAAGTAAATTTAAAAAAAAACATACTTCTTATCCATCTGGAGTTAAAATATTTACAAAAAGCATCACTGAGTTTCCACTTTTTTTTTTATAAGGAGGCTTTATACTTAATACTACTCAATATTTATTTCTAGATAAAGAAATGGGTCCAGATTTAAAAAGATGTTCAGTGGCCTTGATATGAAAATAGGTATCTAGTGACATTTTTAAAGGCCTATATGCTGTGGCCTTTTTTATAAAATCTTACAGGATGCCTATATTCTTCACTAGATGCAGAAATACCTCTGGCTGCTGCAGCCAAAATGATTTTCCACATTGGGGACTTCCTCTACACTTCTCTTACCTTTCACAAACAGAACTGAGAAGCTTCACTGCAAACTGAAGAAGTTTGGAAGATTAGACATTTTCCCATTAGAACAATGTTAGTATTTTTCAGATTAAAAACTCTGCTATGACACCATCACTCTTCTGCCCGTTAATCTCAAAATAATTCTACGTACAACAGTAGCTTCTGCAATAGCTGCACTGCACTGAGTTTGTGTGGCAAGGTTTTGGTAGCAGGGAGGTTACAGGGGTGGCTTCTGTGAGAAGATAGTAGAAGCTTCCCCTATGTCCGACAGAGCCAATGCCAGCCAGCTCCACGTCGAACCCGCCGCTGGCCCAGGCCGAGCCCATCAGCGACGGTGGTAGCGCCTCTGGGAGAACAGTTTTAAGAAGGGGAAAAACCAAAATATGGCAGCTTCAGCCAGAGAGAGGAGTGAGAACACGTGAGAGCAACAGCCCTGCAGACCCCCAGGTCAGTGCAGAAGGAGGGCAGGAGATGCTCCAGGCGCCGGAGCAGAGATTCCCCTGCAGCCCGTGGTGATGAAGACCACGGTGAGGCAGGCTGTCCCCCTGCAGCCCACAAAGGTCCACAGTGGAGCAGATCTCCACCGGCAGCCCGGAAGGGAGGACCCCATGCTGGAGCAGGGGGATGCCCGAAGGAGGCTGTGACCCCGTGGGAAGCCCACGCTGGAGCAGGCTCCTGGCAGGACCTGCGGCCCCGTGGAGGGAGGAGCCCATGCTGGAGCAGGTTTGCTGGCAGGACTTGTGACCCCGCGGGGGACCCACGCTGGAGCGGTCTGTGCCTGAAGGACTGCAGCCCGGGGAAGGGACCCACGCTGGAGAAGTTCATTAAGAACTGCAGCCCACGGAAAGGACTCATGTTGGAGAAGTTCATGGAGGACTGTCTCCTGCAGGAGGGACCCCACGCTGGGGCAGGGGACGAGTGAAGAGGAGTCCTCCCCCTGAGGAGGAAGGAGCGGCAGAGACAACATGTGATGAACTGACCATGACCCCCATTCCCCATCCCCCTGCGCTGCTGAGGGGGAGGAAGGAGAGAATTTGGGAGTGAAGCTGTGCCCAGGAAGAAGGGAGGAGTGGGGGGAAGGTGTTTTAAGATTTGGTTTTATTTCTCATTACCCTACTCTGGTTTGATTGGTAATAAATGAAACTAATTTCCACAAGTCCAGTCTGTTTTGCCCATGACGGTAACTGGTGAGTGATCTCTCCCTGTCCTTATCTCGACCCACGAACCTTTCATTCTATTTTCTCTCCCCTGCCCAGCTGAGGAGGGCACTGATAGAGCGGCTTTGGCGGGCACCTGGTGTCCAGCCAGCGTCAACCCACCACACTGCACTAAGGTCTTTTTTCTGTTCAAACGGCTCTCATCAGTCAGGGAAGATGGACATGGCTTGACTTTTAATTGCCCCTGATGTTTTGCTAAAAGTAACTTCAAAAACTGCTTAAGGTTATGGATCAAATTCTAAATTACTTAGCAGCTACCATTCAAAATATTTAACTGTATTCAGCATAGTTTTAGGAACAGCACAACTCTTTTTACTGCAAGAATAAATGATCCTCATGTACAGGGGTTTCATTATAGGAATTCATTAGCAGGTGGCTAATTTTCCTATCAGAAATTTTCCTACTTTAGATGTCAGAACAACAAACACTTTTGTACACATTGAATTTTAGGCATGCGTGCAATCTCAGGGACACGATTCTAATACGAGATCAAATGGAGATGCACGTATTTATTGTTACTAGATAATAGTTAGTCCTTGTTATTTCTGGGTATTCCTATTTCATAGTTTAAAAAGCTAAGATGTTCATTACAGTGATAAGATCAGAATTATGACAGGCAGAGGAATGAGGGCATTGCATAATTTGTAAATTCCCATTACAGAATGGTCAGCAATTAGTAGAATGGCAATTGGCAGGCACTTAAAGAAGTAGAAATCACTTGTAAAGGTTATCCTAATGTCACTATTTTGACAGTTCCACACATATTAAAATAATTAATTCCTACGATGATCTTTAGTGGTGAAATAGATATGCAGCAGCAAGCAGATTCATAGAGAAATAACTCTTGACTGAGTAAACTTTAGTCATACTATTTATTTGGAATATTTGTTAAACTTGAATACTGATAATAGTAGTGATGTAACAGCTGTATTTCCAATTTGTAGAAAAAAGAAAGTTCTGACTAAAAAACTGGAAAAAAAAAATTTAAAGATCTTGCATGCTTGGCAGGAAGAACAGGGTCTATACAAAATCAAAGACAAAATCTAGAGTAAAACAAACAGGAAAAGCAGTTAACTGGCCCCTCTGTATCCAGACCATGAATCTATTTTGGTGTTCCAATGAAAATGCCTTTATAATACATGTTAATGACTAATCCTCTGCAGTATCTCTAGGATTTTATGGCTCTGTCTTGCCCACATTTTTCCTTATGTTATCATGTCAATTGTTGATGGTTCTCAGACCCTTCAAAGAGAATAACTCTTTGACGAACTCTGAAACATTTACATTATCAAGCACTGATGTACTTCTACATCAATCAATACAAATTAAAATTCAAAAATATGTGACTCTCAGAGAGATCTTAAAAATTTATAATGTGGTGGTAAAGATGTCTGGCCATACTAAGCATAGCATATCCTTTCAATTTTTTTTTCCCCTATGGGCAAAGGAGAATACTGCTTTCAAAGGTTACTTTAAGGTCAGGAATTTCAGTATGTGATAAAAGGAGCTCATTCTTTATCTTGTAATGAGCCCAGTAGGCCCATTTGATGTAGACCGAATGGTCAAAATGAAATCTTTCATCTCTCTGACATTGATGCAGACTTTCTCAGCTTAGTTTTCAGCTATTTCTTCTTTTTTTTTTTTTTTAAACCCAAATAAGCGTCAATAATATGCAATATGCATTTTGCTTTGAGGTATTTAGCTATTAGTCCCAGCATTTACCAGATAACTGCTATGGTTTCCCAAGTAGTGACTTTTGATTTAAAACCACAGATGATACTTTTTAAACTGTTTCACTTGGCGCATGAATATAGACCACTGTTTTGGTGAACCAAATGAATGACAAAGCTATTATAAAATGTTAAGTTAATAATAGGTCCATGTTTAACACCTGTTATTTCCGCATGTTGGTTTCTAACATCAGCCGGTTGATTTTTTTGTCATGAGACACATCTTTTCCTCCCTCCACATCTCCAAGTACACAGATAACTCTACATCATATGCCCTCTTGAAAAAGTTACCCAACCAAATAATAACAGGCAAAATATTGTACACAGAATCGTCATAGGACAGTGAGAACAGCATTTCCCTGAAGAAAATGAACTGTCTGTTCCTTCTACCACTGTCTCAACACTATGCATTTCCTAATGCTGATGCACTTCTGTCAATCCTCATTTGGCACACACCATATTGTTCACATCACTGGCCTCCAAATTTAACATACAGGCAAGAATTTTTGTGTTGGAAGCTTTACCCTTTCCAAATCTGATTGGACTTTGCCGACACTGTTGAATAATGATTAGTCTCAAGCACGTTGTCCAATATAGGTGTAATTAAAATTCTCTAATCCCACCCAGCAGCTAGCAAAGCCTTCTCAGAGTCTGAGCATTTCTCATCTTTCAGTCATTCAGTTGTTTACTGCTCTGAGCTGTAACTCGGTTCTTATTCCTCTGACTGCTTTGTGCACTCAGTGTTAGGAGCTAGGCCATCTTGAACACAGAAGAATTTTCCCTTTATGCAGAAAGGCTAAGCAAGAATTACACCACTTATTTGTCGCTTCACTTCTTTCACTCTGTTCCAACTTTCAAAACTGTAGCCAGTCTCACTCTCTGAATTGAATGCAATGGCCGTGCCATTCCAAACTACCCTGGGATCAGTTAAAAACGTCTTTTTTTTCCTTTTCTTTTCTCTTATTCCAATTCTATGGCTGATCTTTAATCACAGATGGTTTGAACCATTCACCCTAACTTATGCTCTCCTTGGCAAATACTGAACAATACTTTTAAAAAATTACTCACAGTTTTGGCCTTTTCTCTTCTATTTGTGCAGTGACATTTATTGGGCAATTTTGCCATCTGTAGAACAAAATTAAAAGGAAAGGAGAAAGGGTGAAATCTCTATCCTCTATTCTGAAATACCAGTTATCCTATTACCTGGTATTTATGTGAGATTGTCTCTTTGCATCTTTTCAAACAACCTTGGCTCTGAACCTTTTATTGTCCTGACTTGGAACAGAAAAATATTTAATTTGGGGAAAAAAAGGCATTATTTAGATGAAAATGTATAGTGTCTTCCACATTATTTACAAAATCTAAACTGCAACAAAGTGCTTTTGCAGTGTTAGAGACACAAAAGCAAACTCACACAACTTGTTTGTCAGCGCACCATCAGTTTCAACATAGGCGTGAACAGGAATTAGTTTCAGTGGATTATCATCTAGTAGAACCTAAATGTTTGTAAAGAAGAGAAAAGATCTGCTTAGGCTTTGCCAAAATGTGTTAAAACTGGACATCTATTTATTTGCCGTAAAATGCCTGTTTAGAAACTTTTAAAGTTGTCTTCTTATTTACCACAACACTAAAAAAAAAATAAAAAAAGAGCTGAAATAGTAACGTAAGACATGGTACCTGCATTATTCATAGCCAGTGTGCCGACTCTATCTTTTGCTTCCATCCTCAAAACATGAATCATCAACTTTTAAGCTAGAATAAGTCTTCATCTCAAAAAATTCACTGTAGCTAACAGTCTCATTAACACATACACAGTTATCCCAATCAGCCTTTCAGAATCCTAATCAATGAACAGAGGTGGTTAAAGTGTTTGCCATCTTTTCTCAATGGAATATATGCTACCATCTTGATTTCAGTTTCTGCCCATGCTGTTCAAATACTGAGGCTGAAGCCAAAAAGCACCCCTTTCAAACAAACAAACAAACAAGCAATCCTCCAAATCCCCAAATCCCAAGCTAAATCAATCTTATTTCTGCAAAACATTTGGAAAAGGTGAAATTACATCACCTTCCATATGGCCATGAAATTTAGTGCCAGTTTGGCAGAAAATAGTGTTCTTGTGACAACAGAATGGCCACAAATAAAACAAAATCTGAGCTGACCATATGATCATACAATATTGTCTTTAAATTGATCGTCTTTAACTTATTACCAAGAACACAGCCCAAACTGGCAGGCTCAGCCCCTTTTATCTTTTCTTCTTTATGAGCTCTGCAAAAGCATGCAAAACATTCAGGAATCATAGAGCTGTCAGGGTGCTCCCCACTTTTTCCTTTCACTTTCTCCCTAATGGTCTTCTAGCAAGCCTTGAAAGCATGTTTTCCCTGCATCTCTTCTCCAAAGCAAATGGCAACTCATACTTCTATTATACCACTGCTAACTCCTTATTCAAGTATCATCCAAGGCCGTGTCCAGTTTAGCAAATCACGTATGTAAGACTGACTCCTTCAATACATCACAAGAATATGCAACTGCATAGGAATCAAAGGTCAGTTGTTACCAACATATGGTATCAATAGAAAGCATTGACCCAGCATATACTGAGTGCAGACCCTGCCTTAAATTGTGTAATTGTGTTGAGGATGTGAAGGGGCAATCCAAAGACAAAATATTTCCCCAGCATCTTGATAGCAAAAACACTCACAGTCACACTGACCAGATATGTGGGAACTGCGCGGTCCCTTTGGTATGCAAAGATGGATGACCTAGCCAAATATTTAAAAGCTTTGTGCCTTTCCTGATAATCTTCAGCAAAACTCCTCTGAATCTGGTTCTGCCACCTGTATTTCTCCCATTTACCACAAGTGATCCCCAACTGGGATAATCTACTGTTCATTAAATAAATCGTTCTAAAAGAATTGAGCTTTGGAGAAGAAGGAATATTTCTTGTCTATGCCTTTTTGAATGGAAAACTGATGGAGCATCTCCACTTCCTAAATGTCCATCAAAGACTCCAGGTGGTCATCTACTCTACTGCTCTTCCCCAAGATGAATTAGGGTTAGGATATTTCTGATAGTAAAGAAAGTGTAACAAAGTGGATACATTTCTGAATTTCGTTAGCTTCTGTTTAGTGACCTGTGAAAAGGAGAGTCAAATCTGTTGAAGAGCTGGATAAAAGAGACCAGAATAGCATAGAAGACGACAAGGATTATGAGAAGTAATGTCCTCAGAAAAACAGACTGGATCTCAAGAAGGCAAAATGCAAGGTCTTATGCTATGGACTAAAAGCAAGGTGATGAACTGTGTTAAGAGAAACCGGCTATTTGCGCAAAAGATAATGTTGGCAAAATGACCAATGGGAATAAACCGGCCATGAAAGCATTTATGATGGAAATTAGGCGTTTTCAGCCATCAGAAAAACATGGAGTAGCTTCCCAATAGGAATAGCATGGGGAAAAAAATGAACTAGTTTTAAGCTTAATCAGTTTGGGAAATGGATTATATGCCCAGGCTGCCGGCAGTCGCAGCAGGTGGAACTGAGAATCCAAATGGTTCCTTTCCATCTATGCTCCACAGAGTAAATCTGGCTCAAACAACTGGCATTTTTACTTAGTAAAGTGAACGGACAAAGCCAAGACAAAGACACGGAAGGGTTTTAACTATACCATCTAGGAAAGAAATATATTAAACATTTAAGTAGGTTTCATCTAGCACAAACTAGATGTCTGTCTTAAATTTATGTTCTTGAACCTGATTCAGGTAACTTGAACTCTCCCTTTTTAATCAAGGGAGAGGAAAAGGTAGTGCTAGAAACTGATTTATTGGATCTATCTTAAATGTCTACCTTAGTACAAATTTTGATTTTTATCACCTTATTGAGGGCCCAGCTTGTCAATATCACAATTTTATTTAGAAGTTATCTTTTCCACTTTATAGACAAACATATCATTTAAGGTTACTTTTATTCATCTCACACAAGCTTCTTTATGAAAAAAAAAGGTTGACCTCTCCTTTATTAAATATAAATTAATACACAATAAAATAATTCAGAAAACCCAGAGTTGCCATTATAACAACATAAAACATGATTTAAACAAATTTGTGATTACTTTATTAGTAAGAAAGAAACCGTGTATCCTCATGCTGACCTGAGATTGGTGAAGCAATTTTCTTCAAAATAAATGCAAATAAGAAAACTAAAAAGAACAGAAAGGTGTGAAATGGTTGTTCTGTTACCCTCAGGCATGGTGGTACATCTGTTAGTTTAAGATTACATTAATTTACAGATGGGCAGAGCACTTCACTGAATGGTCGTGTCAGATTATGAACTTGTGAACTGGTGATGAAGTAAATTCAGTAGATGACTTTTTTCTCTTTGCTTTACTGACAGAATCCAATTAAGAGCACGAAATACACAGCCAGTGTCTAATGCATTGCTAAAACATGACTTTAAAATTCAAAAGATCCATTTACCTTAATTTATGTGAGCTCAGTACTTAGCAAAAGAACAACTTAACATAGAAAATAAAAAATACAAAAGTATATGTCTAAAAGGCCACTCAACTAAACCCCTCAGAATAGTTAGACTCCCTGAAGAAAATACCTAGACATCCTGGTATTTCTTCTGTGTAAACAGTTTCTACACCTACCAGCTGTGAATTCCAAAAGAAAAAAGGAAAGAGAGAGAGAGAGAGAGAGAAAGAAAGAGAAAGAAAGAGAGAAAGAGAGAAAGAAGGAAAGAAAGAAAGAAGGAAGGAAGGAAAGGAAGAAAGACTAGATAGGGCTCTCAAAGAAAAGTTTTCTTAACAGACTGAAAGAAAACCAAAATTCCTGACAAATTGTCTGCAGTATTCCTCCAGCCCTAACACACTGCATTTTTTTCCATACAGCCTGTTTACGCCAGCAAAAGTTACTTGTTGAATTAGCCAGATGATCCATGTATGCTAGTGGCTATTGATCAGACATGTGGTGAATTGAAGTCTAAATTGTTTAGCCTTCACTGACAACTCGCAAACAGTTATTCACATAGGTAGCTCAGCTGAATTAATTAGGACCCTTTGTGAGAACAGTAGTCGTAAGAGATGAATATTCTGGTCTGAAGTAGGTTTTTGTTGCCTGGAGAGTACGTATGCTCTGCTCTACCCTCTGCAGCAGGCACGAGGGCTCGGCAGAAGAAGGGGGTGAATGAAGTGTATCATTCTTGTAGAATTCTGCAAGCAACATAGCTGGGTTGAGTGATTTGGGCTAATTTCACGTGGTTTTCACATGTGGTTGCCCAACATGAGAGAAATAGGGAGCTTTTTGACTCACAGTACCTTGTAGGCACTGCGTTTATAACTGGCTGAGGGACTCCAGTCCATCAGTACCCTTAGAATTTGCTATTGAACCAGGCTGTGTTGCTTTTCAGGACTCACAGGGCTTTCTTTTATTACTGTGTCTGCAATATTATTTACCAAGCTCTATCTGTTATCTACCTGGCTCTTTATACTTTCTTCTTTTCACACCAGGAAAGTACTGAGATTTATTCCTAATGTTATTTGTACGCTCTGTTTATGAGAATATTCAAATTTTGGAGAAGAATCTGGATTTAGCTCTTACTAAACAAATGCAGCCTTGACTCTTTCCTTATCAGAAGGATTAGTCCCTTAGTTTAGGGGCTTCTACTGGAAGGCTTTAAGCATTTTCCACAAGGCTGGGCCCTGCATTCCACTGACATCAATAGGAACTCTGCAACCTAGGCTCCTCCAGAATTAAGCTGGATGTTTTACTTGATGAGTTGCATGTTGTTCCTGAACCTCAAAACTTAATTAATATTTGGAGTGCTGGTATTCTAGCAACATAGATTAGCTTTAATTAGATATTTTTTTTCTTGCATTGATTCCTAGGAAGTTTTAAACACACAGCTTCCAGTAATACTAATAGGAGGTCCGTTTCTTAATCCTTTGGCCTTCAGTGAGAGAACAAGCCACCAAGAAAGTAAAAGCCACTATGCAGCATTTGAGGAAGCTAAATGATTCTGAACAAAAAATTTAAGCAGCACAGGACAGTCCTCCTGATAGCATTTGCTTGCCTAGACCCTGCTCCATCATGGATTTTAACACTGGTCGCTGAAATAATAAAAGGAATAAATAGTAGGAATTAAATCATGGCCTGTTCTTACCTTTGAAAGAAATACTTTTAAATAATATAAATACACTAAAAATAATGCCATTCCTAATGTGGACAGCAAAACAGCATATACTTTTCAACGTTATGTCAACTAAGGGAGGCCTGGCTAACATCACAGCTTCCAATATTTCTAAAATGGGTGGAGACTTGCTGATTCTGGTTCCTCTCTATTATATTCAGTTCAGATATATTTTGTATAAGCAAATGCCTGAGGGCAAAACAGTAGTAGTAGCAGAGATACAGTACCAAAATCGTTGAAATAACACAACAGCACATTAAGACACTTTGACTGACATAGATTGTTTTAAAAAATGTTAAGACCAAATAGAGGGGTTTATTTTCTTTGGCACATCTCTGACATTACCTGCTGTTTTTCTTGCTAGTGCTGTTTGTTTAATCTATTATAAATGGTTTTTTTACTTTTCAAAGGGAATAGCTTTCTGAGAAATTTACTGGACATTTATTTCACTTTACTAACTAAAAAATCCATTTAGAAATAAAGCTCTCAGTGAGACTGCATTTGATAAAGCCATATTGGTCTAGACTCTGTCCTGAGTTACTACTTGAATTCAGTGGGGTTACAGAAGTATAACTGAGGCTCGAATGCCATCCTGCATATCATTTCAAGAGCATGAGGTCCTACTGTTAAAAATAGAACTGTGAAAGCTGACAGTAAATAAAAACCCCCCAGGTTTTCCCATGGCACCAATGGCTAGCACAGATACACCAATTTCAGCTCCCTGTAGGCATATAGAAAGCCACTGTCTCAGTGGGGCTGCCCTGTGTGCTCCACAACTGACTTGATCCCTGGATGCTGACAGGAATTGATACAGACTCTCTTGCCTCATCTCACGACTTTTCTATGGGTACTTTCAGCACTCCTCGAGTAAAAATGCTAACCACACGATTACTGCTGACTTTCTCTTTCTCCATTAGTCTGCATTTGTGCTCTTCATACTTTATCGATTGTCCTGGTTTTGGCTGGGATAGAGTTAATTTTCTTCCCAGTACCTGGTATAGTGCTGTGTTTTGGATTTAAGATGAGAATAATGTTGATAACACAATGACGTTTTAGTTGTTGCTGAGCAGTGGTCAAGGACTCTTCAGCTTCTCATCCTGCCCTGCCAGCAAGAAGGCTGGAGGGGCACAAGAAGTTGGGAGGGGACACAGCCAGGACAGCTGACCTAAACTGGCCGAAGGGATATTCCATACCATGTGATGTCATGTCCCAGTAAGTAAACTGAGGGGAAATCTGGCTGGGGGCCACTGCTCGGGAACTGGCTGGGCATTGGTTGGTGGGTGGTGAACAACTGTGTTGTGCATCACTTGATTTGTATATCCTAATTCATTATTTATTGTTGTTGTTGTTGTTGTTGTTATTATTATTATTATTATTTACTATTATTTTCCTTTTCTGTCCTATTAAACTGTCTTTAACTCAACCCATGAATTTTACTTTTTTTCTGATTCTCTCCCCCATCCCACTGTGGGGAGTGAGCAAACAGCTGTGTGGTGGTTAGCTGCCTGCTGGGTTAAACCACGTCTGGGATTTTAAGGAGAAAACTCTTCCGCAGCCTGCACCTGGTGTGCTGTTATCCTGCTATCATGTGAAATACTTCATGCTGCTTCATGATGCTTTCTGTCTTATACAGGACTAAGAGAAGACCCATCTGGGTCCTGGTGTTTTATCAGATACCTATATACCACCCTGTGTCACAGCAGTATTGATCACCCTGTGAAATTACATGGGCACATAAGCTTCAGTTCCCTCCTTCCTTCCTGTTTTTATTTATTTTGTGCCTGTGTGATCCTGGCCAGGAAAAAGGCTAGAAGATATTGAGGAGCAGAATAGGCTCTCACGAAGCAGCTGAAGTGAGATTGCAAGCTGAACACAACACACACAAATCTGGCTAGCACTGAAAGGCACTGGCACTAAAATCCAAATTGACGATGTTTCTGTATTGCCACAGTTTCTATAGCCTGGTGTTAAAACTGGAGTTTCAGTTGATAGTTGGACTTGATACTACAGATGTTCGGGTTTCTTGATGTACTTAAGGAAGCCCAAGTGAGTTATCATCATTAACTCTCAAATTCATATGGCATAATGTTCTTTGTCATCACTTCTCAGGAGAGAAGATATTGCAGCTGCCTGTAGAAAGAACGCATATACTGTGGCCCTCTACTTGCACAGTTAAACAAAGTTCAGACTACAGTTGTCACAAATCAGAAGACAAAATAGAATGAAAAGAATCTATTCACAGCAGAGACAGTCTCATTCTGAGTGTCATTAGAGGTTTATTCCTATTGCACTCTCCTTGCTTTTCAGATTCATTAATATTGCAAAGCACAGAAGAGCTGCTTTTGTGTCCACATCAAAATCATTACCCCAATAAGCACTAATTAGCACCTTTGGGCTCAATCATGTTCCCACTGCAATCAATGCCAAAAAAAGGCATTGATTTCAATAGAAAAAGAATAAGGTCTTTTGTCAGTAGCTTCAGAGAGGTCAAAGAGAAGCTGATCTACCTTCCTATATCTGGAGTCTTCACTGTTTGTATTGCTAACTTTCATTCAAACTTACCAAGAGCAGCAAAGCTGAGATCTCTAGAGGCTCAGACCTTACTGACATTTTAAGACTAGGAGTTAACATTCTCAAATATGCTAAAATGTCTTTGGAATGTCAGCTCTGGCGACTTTCAAGAAGCTCAGTCTTCTATATGTCAGATTTTTAAATGCATTTAAGTGACCAAAGCTACTTTACTTTGCCCAGGTTTCCAAGTTAGGAGCAGAGGTTTCTTTTACAGCTCCACCACTGATTATACTGAAATTTCCATCTGCAATTGATTTCAGCTATGACCTTTAAATGTTCCCATAGAAAGAGCCCAAAAGAAAATAGTACAAGAGGTCTCTAGGTTTGTGTCTGGATGGTTTAAATAAAATAGGGACAGACCTAAGCTCTGGTCCCTGGTCTTTGGATGTCTTATGCATTAATGCTTCACTAATGAAAATCCAGAAATACTACTAGGAATGGGACTGGAAACAAATCCTGGAACACTTTCCTGCTATAAATACCCTTAATTTATTTGGAATTAAAAAAAAAAAAAGTGCCCTCTCAGCCCCCTTAGACTATGAACATGTCATTTGTCTATAATATTTAAATGAACCTGGATATCTAAGTTGCTTTAAAAATTGAGCTATGGGTTCTTGAGTCACATGGGCTCAAAGGAATCAGGTCCTACATAGGTCGTTTTTTTCCTCTTATTTTCAAAATATAGGAACCCTGATGATTATGGAAAACATAGTAGCCATTCATCCAACTTTTTAGCAGACCTAAAACTTCCCTGAAAGGATTAGCTAACGTAATGCTTTAAAATGCTGGATCCCCTATGCAATTGTATACGAGAGCTTCAAAGGCAGTACTGTGCCAGAGAACATCCACTTGTACAGTATACAGGCCTTGTGGCTGGGACTAAGAAACTTGCACCTCTACTTTGGATAAATAAAGGGCTTCAGTCAATTGTTGTAAAGCTCTGGTGGTAGCTATAAGTTATCTTTCTTGAGTCAAAAACTTGCTTTCTGTCTCATGTTTACTGCTAACCTTAATAACAAACAAGTGAGACATCATAGAATACTTCTGAATTTAAATCTATTCACTAATGATGCTGTACTGAATTACTCTGTTAAAGCTTCATCAATAGGTAGCAATACTATCATTCTTCTCAGTTCCTTGGAATAAACAATAATTAAAAGTCATTGCTTAAAGATCTGATTCAGACAACAAAACAGATTTATAGTCTATTAAAATGCTGTGGGTATTAATGTTGCATTTCAGCTGGGTCTGCCCCTTTCTAATCGCACAACCTTGGGAGTTCAAGATAAAGAGAGAAATTACTACTGAAATCACTGGTACTATACAGTACTTTTTCCTCAGTTAAAAGATATTTCATTGCACTGTGTTTATATGAGTAGGACCTATTTCTAGGAAATAATTTATTCAACAAGTTCATGGACATTTTTCCTGCTCATGAATTATCCACAGTTTTTTTATGAATTTGCCCATCCTATGAAAATATGTGAAGAGCTCTCAGGACCACGTCTGTGTCATTTCACAACTCTTGTGGGAGCAGGACTGCACAATCTTCCCTTGAAACTCACTGTAGTATTGAAGTGTGAACAAAAATACATTGCTGGTGCAAGTTAGCTGCTTGCTTTCTAGCTTTCTTTCACTGCAAACCAGCAGAGAAGGGCCACTCGCTGCTTTCCGGTCCATTTTCTTCCCAAAACACAGCAAGAGGTTATCTATGTTTTCAAGAAAATTGGAAGGAACAGTTCAATTTAAGCTATTTAAGCCAAGAAATGGCAGTTATTAACAGAAAAGCTTTAGTCAGGGGCTATGAAAGAATTTGAGGTTTCCAGAGAGCTAATATTGTCCCATTCTAATCTCACTTCAAATGTTTGTCTAGTCCAGCCACAACATACCTGCTGACATACAAACACAACTGTGGATCAGACTCTGTGAGCAACTGACTCAAGGTTCTTGACATCACAGGTAACAAAGTCCTAAAATTTTCTTAATCAGAGATTGAGTTCTGCCTTACACTACCTAGGGTTTTTGTTGGAAAGTGTATCTAGAATTTAGCATCACTGGTGGTAAGGTTTTATTTCCTTTTTGAAGAATTCACTTTTAGTTTACATTTTTCTTGTGTTAATTGATCTCACTCCTCACATTTATTTCAATGCAATGTTTGTACAAGAGAGGGTGATCATATCCTCTCCAATTCAACTTCTGTGACAATAAACAAAAATTCCTTTTTTTTTTGACTCTCATGAAGTAGTTTCTCCATTCCTCTGATTATTTCAGGACTTTTTTTTTGCATGCCTGCTTCATTTTGTGCTCATCTCTCTTGAGCATGGGTGATGAGAACTGAACATTGTGTTTAGAGGCAATGCCTTACTCATGCCTTGCATGATGACACTAATATTTCCCTGTTTCTAGTGGAATTATTTCCCTTGACTGAGGGCCTCAAAAAAACCACAGTTGTCTTCTGCAGCTGTGTCCTTGTTTTGGCTGGGACAGAGTTAATTTTCTTTCTAGTAGCTGGTATAGTGCTATGTTTTGGGTTCAGTATGAGAAGAACGTTGATAACACACTGATGTTTTCAGTTGTTGCTAAGCAGTGTTTATACCAAGTCAAGGATTTTTCAGCTTCTGATGCCCAGCCAGCGAGAAAGCTGGAGGGGCACAAGGAGTTGGGAGGTGACACAGCCAGGACAGCTGACCCAAACTGGCCAACGGGGTATTCCATACCGTGTGACGTCATGCCCAGTATATTAACTGGGGGGAGTTGGCCTGAGGGGGGATTGCTGCTCGGGAACTAACTTGGGCATCGCTCAGCAAGTGGTGAGCAATTGCATTGTGCATCACTTGTTTTGTATATGCCAGTCCTTTTATTATAATTGTCGTTTTACTATTGTTATTATTATCATTATTATTTTCTTCATTTCTGTTCTATTAAACTCTTCTTACCTCAACCTACGAGTTTTACGTTTTTCCTTCCGATTCTCTCCCCCATCCCGCTGGGTGGGGGGGAAGTGAGTGAGCAGCTGTGTGGTGCTTAGTTGCTGGCTGGGGTTAAACCACAACAAGTTGCTAGTGATTGATGGATGCACCCAAATCTTTAGCCTCTGTCATTTCCAACTGATGAACTCCCAATCCAGAACATAAATTCTTGTTAGTTCTCAAGTGAGTAGCCTTGCTTTCTGCATTATTACATTTCATCCCAGAGCTGTGACTCCAGTTCTCAGGGTCAGACTACTTGTAGAATATTCCAATCTTCCTCTGTAGCAATAAAGCTTCCTACCTTACTGTCGTCAAATTTCACTGGCCTAGTCCTATATATGTGCCAAGCTTGTCAGTAGACGTATTAAATAAAATTACCTTCCAGACCCGTCCTTGATGAACTCTTCTATCCATGCATGAGATGCTCTTGCTTGAGATGATCTGAATCTTATCCATGGCCCTTTCCCCTTCGCTTTTTCCTTACAAAACCCATTCACTTTACAATATTAAAAGAGCTATGAAATCCAGGTGAATTACATCTTGTAACTAGGAAATCTGCTATCTCATCGGGGAAAAATAGGTGATTAGTCTGTTCCAATGTAGCTTTTATAAAGACTTTTCCTTACTTTCCAACAGAAAAAAAGAACGCTTGTAGAGAGTCTGACCAAAAGCCTGTCTAGCTCATGACCTTCTCACTGACAGGTGTCAAAAGCAGGTGTCAAGAGCATAAAATTAGGACATAGAAGCAGTGATACTTCTGTAGGTTGTTACCCTAACCTCCCAGGATTTGTGAGTCAGGAATTCCCTGATGCACAGGGGGTGCCTGTATTTAATAGCCTTGGGAAATTTATTGAAATATATCAGCCGTTTTTCTTTAACACTTCTTCTCCTGCTTTGTTTTGATGGCTTCCACTTACACATCACAACTCTTTCTTAAATAGAAACACAGCATGCACCATTTCCTCTTTGTGTATGACTGGCCTAAAATTTTTATAAACTAGATTTCACGTACCAGAGTTCTTCCAAAATTGTAGGTGATGATTATGAAATTTACCCTGATTTCAGAAATGTTAATTATCTCAGTTCTGCTTCCACAGTTTTTCCACATTGCTGTTTCATCCTTCCCATCCATCACTGCACATTTGCCCCTGTGTTCAGCATCATCATTTGTACTGAAGCCGAAGAAGTACTCATTTAGTTTTGAGTCCTATTTGGGTTGCTACTCCTTGCTCTTTTTTACTGTACCTTTGGCTGTTAGCTTTAGTTTACAGTATCTATCTCAACTTGACTTTTGCCAATTCTCACCTTATCCATAAAGTTTCAGCATTCTGAGGAAGATCTTTCTTTGATGGCAAATCCTCTATTAAATTCCACACAAGCACTTTGTTTGCTCCTAATACCCTCTGTGAAATCATCATTCATCCAGTCCTGACTGGACCTGTTCCCCACAAGTTTTCTCCTGTGTCTTTTTGGGATACGAGGTCCAGATACCTTTCACACCTTTGATTTAATGAAATTTCAGTGTCTACTCAGATCATCTGTCTTTGCTAACTGCATCTATTAGTTTCTAAACCCCTCAAAGACAGAGAAATGAAGACCCTTAGTAACAGACCAACTTATTTATGTATTCTGTATAACCTGAAGCTGGAGACACATGTTGACTTCCAGTTGAAACGGTATCAGATAAATGGCTATCATCCCTGTCCCCTTCTCAGTTGTTTATAACTGCCTGCTTCTCAAAAATGACTGTCCTTTCAAGTATTTTCAAGTGATTGCTCCATTCTGGACAAAACAAGCCAGGCTAATTTAAACAGTCACAAAGGTGATCTTTGCTAACCTGGCACTTTTCTGTTCGAAATGGATTAGAAAGTGATCACGGGAGCAGCTCATCCAGCAAAACCCATAAAGCAGTAATCTTCAAGAGGATCTGACAGCGACAGTGCGGGATGAGCTCGAGGGTGGCAGACTCTCGTCCACCACACCTACAGACAGACAATGTGCATGTACAGCCTAACTCGGGCACAACGCAGAAGTCAAACAGGCTGCCTCAGAGTGCCTTTCACAGTAGCTGAGATGCATTCGTTTGAAAACATTACAAAATCATAAAATACGATTTTTGCATATTACTGAGATTAGGTTTTTAAGGGTAACTCATGTTTAGACATGATTTTTTATATAGTAAATTTTGAAACTTACCTAGGTGTCAGTGACTAATTAAAGAAATGATTTTTTGACACCATAGCTATTCACAATCCCCTTCAGAACAGGGTTAGCACCCAAAATTCTGGTATCAAGATAGCCAAACATAGCAAGTATGATACCCTCACATAATAAACAAGTTAAACACATTTTATTTTCAGATAATGTAACACTGGTCAAAATACCAACAATTTCTTCCTTTCTTTAGAAGAAAGAGTCAACAAACACTTAACTTGGAGAGCACCAGGTACCCAGGATCCTGTTGTTACAATGTGGAGGAATGGCAGCTGTACAGGTTTTTTGGGGGTATAAAGCTAGGACCTTGAACTTGCATGCCAAAAGAAGGCCAGTTGAAGCATATTGCTTCCTGAGAATGATTCATACTTTTGCTACTCTTAAAAATCATTTATCCATCTGCAGCTGCTGTTAGCCTTGGAATATGCAAATCCCTTAAAGCAGAAACAACGACTTTCACCTCACTGCACACCTCATTTGCTGGTGAATAACAGTCACATTCCTGCTATATTATGCCGAATTTTGTGTGGGTTTGTGTGAGCATTCATCTTTTCAGATCTCCCCATTCCACTTTCACTGTTGATGAAGTCTCCTGTGATCTGATTTCATTCAAAAAAAAAAAAAAAAATTTTTTTTTTAAATAATCATAGTTTATATGCTGGTTTAATCTGTTTGGAACAGTAATGGTATACAACAGATAACGATGAGACATAGGTATTGCTCAAAGCGTATTATACCTACATCATCCTTAAATTAACCCAAAGAGTCCTCAGAGCATTTGAAAAGCAGATATCTTACTTGGGGCTCAAACATACCAAGATTTCTGTATGTGCTTAAATTTAGCATGGGAGAAATTACTTTGAAACTTAAGAAACTAAACATTTGTGTAGTGTACAAAGAAATGCAGAACATTGCCATGATTATCCAAACTACAAACACGTAGGTGCTTAACTCCCCATTTTATTTTAATGGAAATTAGATGCCAAAATCAGAAAAATCTTGTGCACATTATAAAGCTCCTTAACTGTAAAATACGGTGACATCTCATAAGAAGTTTATTATAGTCTAGTGTATTTCTTCCTTATTGTTTTGTGTAGGAAGATATCCTTGTACAGAGACCAACAACTGTCACAAAAGTGCCTTGTCAATTACAACTACAGTGAGTATTGAATATAATCTTCCTAACAGAGAAGAGTGAAGCTGATCCATTATCTTTTGTCTTAACTACCATGCAAAATTATTGTTTAAATAGGTTTAGCACTAGAAAATCAACTCCCTCCTCCCCCCGTTTTGTTTTTTGAATAGTTCATGCATTTTAGGAATGGGTTATTTTTTTAAAAATTCCTTTGGTTGTAAAGCTTTTTATACCACATTTCAGTGTGGTTTTCAAAAACAAACAAATAAATAAAATGCAGGGGGGGTAATGGGCTAGCTACTGCACTAATGGGCATTAGCACTGATAGAAATGAGATACACAGGAGTTTATTTGTACTATTCAGTGAAGTTGCAGCTTATAAATAAAGGAATATCTGCAGAGATTTTAGTTTCCTCTAAGTTTTTCAGAAAAAGAAGAAAAAAATACTAAAAAAAATAGCATTCTCTTACTCAAAATCTAACAATAGTCCATAAAAGGTAAAGCAGAACAGCAACGTCTTATCTCTTGGAACATATGAAGAGCATTGGCAATGTTTGTCTTAGTGATGACTTGCATTGCTTCCTACTCAGACACTTTTCACTGGAGCTCAAAGACCCATACTGTTTGCCACTTACTGGAAAATTAGACTGGATGAAGTCCAGAATCAATTTTGTTTCTCAATGTAAAAGTGCAATAGAATAGATACAGTGATAAAGACTTTAGAGTATGTGTTAATTGTTTTAGAAGGTCTTTGCTGCAATGAAATACCCAACTAAAATATTACTAGTAATATTCTGAGTTTACCCACAGAGCAGAACTGTCTAGTTTTCTTAATATTCTTCATTATTTAAAGTTAAGGGAAAAAAAAGAAACCAAAGAATTGCAGACAGTTAATGCAGTAGCTAAAGTTCTAATCTTTCAATCCTCTTATTTATGTAGCTGATATTTCCATAATATCTCAAGTATGGTAATTTTCTTTGTTAATATTAAGGAAGCACAGCTAGTCTTTATCAAAATAGAGTCATATAGTTAAGAAACAGAGATGCAAAAGAAAACGCCAAATTGAGCTGGAAAGAATCTGGATATTTCTAGCTTCAGCGTAACAAAAATGACTAAATGGCAAGGCAGAGATCATATTATTGTGCTAGTAAGCTCTCCTTCCAGCACTCCCGCTGGAATCAACAAGGATTTTCAGCAGATGAGGCAACCTGGAGATGACAGGGCAACTCAATGTGAACAGCGATCCTTGGTATCAGAGCAATACCACAAGTCTGATCGCAGATGCAGATTTGGGGAAAAGCACCTACCGAAATGTAGTGCTGCCTGAACAGAGTATCAGCTTGCTGAGCCACATGAAGGTTTTAACCCAAATACTGATGGGCAGGTTTCTTTTCTTTTTTTGTTAATTATTTGTCCAGATTTCCCACAGTGATTCACATTTCTTAAGCACTGAATTAACAGGATTTTCTGGCATGTGTGTTTTGTTTATGTTTTTTCCCTGGAGGGGTGAAACATCCTCACAGCTTCCATGTCATGGAAATTAATATATACTTGTCCTTCATTTCTGACATTTTGCAGAAGATTTTAAGTTGCTAATATTTTTTTATACAAAACCCAAACATGCTAATAGAAAACAAGGACAGTAGTTACTTCCCTCACAGTAACAAGATGTTTCTAAAGTGGATTAGTGAATTTGCAGTGGATCTTATTGCTGCAGTGAAACTTTATGCACTGTATTAATTGGGAATGTTTTCCACACTGCTAGGGTAATCAATTTCCAGTCCTGGGCAGCAGACCAAAATCTGCTAAGGACCAGAGTCCAATGCCCTTGGCCAGAGCCATTTATCTTTTTTTCACACAAATAAGATCTGCATCCATTAGTAAGAAGAAGCCGGAAATAGGTAGAAACTGCCCTAATAAAGTTAGTATTCAAAAGACATTAAAGGCTATTTATAAATGGAAAAAACACTGAGCTTGGTGATCCTGAATTTTTATTTTATCTAGCAATTCTGACCAGAGAAGGAAAAATTAAGGTGGACTTCTACAAGCAGCCTAAAGCAATTAGACACCCACTTCCAGTGACTTTCTGCTTTAGAAATCTACAGATTTGATTTTAATTAGCCAGTTAGAATTAACAGTGATAAGGGGCAGAAAAATGTGGGTGCATCCAACTCCATATTTTTTCTTCCCACTCCTCTTCACTGGTTGTCCATGTTGTTGCTGGAATACCAAATTTGTTAATCCACTGCAAAATCATGAAGTGCTCAACATTTTCAGGTTCAGTAAAGGCCTTCCAGCCAAACCAAATAACTGAAACCTGAGTAGAATTAAAACAGATCTTCTCATTTCTGATTGAGAATAATTCAGCCTGTCAAAAATGGCTATGAAAGGGTACAGAGAGTTTACTAGCCAACACATTCCTTTCTTTCATTGAAACATCTGTATGTTTTAGTGGGGCACCCATATAAAAATCTATGTCTTTAAAAATATATATTAAGGGCACAATTAATTTGGGATTTTTGTGTGTGTAGCATTACAAATACAGCCAGCTTTAAATTGGGCTAAAAGCATGAGATGTAAGCATATCACATTTACTGTCAATTCAGGTGAACAGTATAGGTGAAGGTGATCTTTCTGGGTGTTTTCAAAAGCATCTAAAACATCAAACTTCAACTAAAATGGAAGTCATGTAATTCAGTGCAAGTTTACCTACATAAATGCTCATGAGAATCTGGGTCAAAGCAACTTAGGAGCACAATTGCTGTGGCAAGCTATTATGAAAATCCCTTTTTCCTCTCTTGAGCTTTATTCAAATTTTTTGTTATCAACATATGTGTTTAGACACACAAATAAAAAGATATATATTACTAACAGAAACACACAATTAAAAGAATGCACATATACATGTAATTTGCTCTCTTCTATTTATTTGCATTAGTTATGCATATTCCTCTCTCAACTAGGAATACATAAAAACTGAACACGTATTTCTGTCTGAGAATCCCAGTGTCATATATTAAATGAACATCTAAGGTGCACACATTTTTTCAAAGGTACCCTCAGAACTTCCTGAAATGTGTGTTCACATGTAATTTTGTAACTCAGAATTACGGGTACTGTAAACCCCATAGAAGGAATGAAAGCATATCCTTCAGACTATGTAGTACCTCCCTTTCAAAAGTATGCTATGAAAATAGGCAAAAGGTAGATACGGTAATTCTACACTCCAGTGAAAATATCAGTGTTTTGATTGCAGTGTTGCAAACAGAACAGAGAGTGGAAGTTGTTGACATCAGTCCTAATTATTCAAGAAATTTAACACGAGCTAAAATGAAGTGTCCAGAAGTGCTTCCACCTTGAGTAAGGTGGAAAGTAAGAATGTAGAGAGCTGTTCCATAGAGGCACTGTCCTACTGTTAGTTCTAAATGAGAATTAAAAAAAAAAAAAAAAAAAAAAAAAAAAAAAAAAAAAAAATCCCATTCTTACCAAGAAAAGAATAATTTTTCTCAATCAAGTTGAAAACCTCCACCTATGTTCCTCTTTGCCAAAAGGCTTTTTCGAACTATCTCTGTCTTCCTTGGCAGAACTGAGATTGGCTTTCAGTTCACATGCTCCAGCATCCAAATAAAAGTGGAAATATGAGGGCCTTGTTTCAGATTTCAGAATGGAACAGCTGGTCACAGAGTTGATTTGTCCTCCTTGAAAGTGGAAAGCTGTCATCGAAGTAACACCTTTCAATGATAATTATTGGTGCTAACATTCAGTTTCTGTCATGCCAACTCCTCATCCTACCAAGCTGTCTTCAGTTTTGGGGAAAAAAACCACTCCAGGCAGGGTTGCAAATAGGGCTATTTAGGGCAAACAGATAACATTGCTGTACTGGATGTGATAAAAATATACCAAGTAGAAATACATTGCTACTTAGCTTTCTTTAGATTAGGTAAAGTCAAGGATAATGGTCTTGACTTTCAAATGTCAAGGACAAAACATAAGAGTACAGGGTCATTTCTTGGTAGACCATCTTGAAAACAGTCTACAAAGGTGACTAAGTCTCTTACCTTAGATGAGAAAGCTCAAAGGCAGACAGAATAGGATGCAAGATTTTCTACTGCTGCCCTAAGATTGCGACATAATGAGGGTTTTTTTAAGGTCTTTTGTTCATCTCTTCAGTATTTGTGCATGCATATAATACATTTACCACAAATGAATATTTAACTACCTTAATAAATGTGCCCTTAGTTTTACTTAATCTTTCCAAGTTTATCCACCTTTAAAATATATCTCTATCAGGAAATGTCTTTTTGTACTTCTCTTAGTTTTTCCTGAATAATAGTTGTGTTATATAAGGTAGCATAAAAATACATTTGAAGTCTCATCATATTTTTCTGAAAAATCTGTATTAGACAATCAGAGCTGGATTGTCCTCTGTCTCCTTTGTCTGAATAAATCTGGGTAAGTTTTCTCCTATTAACTGATTACATTGCTACAACACTGAATGAAACAAACAATCTTGCTAAGGTTATTTATAATTGTAAAACTGCATAAATGTTCTGCTGCTGTGATTTTATGGGCTTCTTATTCTGTGGCGCTTGCAGTTTGTAGAAACAGCACATTTCAATATAACGGCTAACTTGCCATCTGTGGGAAGTTGTGGGGCTTGGGTTTTGCTTCATTTTGTTTGTTTGTGGTTTCTGTTGTTGGTTTCTGGGAGTGTGCTTGTTGGGGGAAAGTTGGCCCTTGGGGCTGCCAAAGTACATTTCCTTAATATGTGTTTTATAGCAGTTCCATTTCCTTTTCACTTACAATTTTATTTGGCTTTTTAAGTTATGCTAAGTGCTTGGCCTATTCTCTTCATTTGTTTCCTAATGGCAGCTGGCATAAGATTTAGGAAAGCCAACCTAAGTGGTCTAGATATCTGCCTAATTTAAACAAATAACTTTGCTTCTAAACTTCCTTTTCCCATTGTATTATTTAATTCCTATGGGGAATTAAGCGACTAGAATAATTAAGACTTGACTGTAAATTGTCATTTGAGTGGTACAGCAAGAAGTGGGGGCAGGATTGCAATGATTTCTCTTTTTTGTTTTGGAATCAAATCAAGTCATGCTGGATACTTATGCTACAAGTAATTTCTTGAAGCACAGAGATCAATCTGCTTCATGCAATAAATTACATATCCTATCTGAGAATTAAAGTTCAAAAATATAATTTTAGCAATAAGGATATTGCTACATTGCAATAATAAAAAAAATACAGTCCTTTCCCCAGATGAAGGTGTGGCAGCCTCATATACCAAAGGGAATGAAGTTCAATTCCACAGAAAACTTGTTTTCTGCGTTGGAGTTGTTCAGTGTTCAAAGCTTACCAATATCAGAACTTCGTAGTTTAAAATGACTTGAAACAATATTTACTCCTTTATTAAGAAAAGGATATATAGCGTTAAGGAGATGTAATAGACTTTCCTTTGTAATGTAAATGCATTTCCTCCCATTTCATATATCCAAAAGAAAAACCTGGATGTAAGTGGGAGTTGCAAACGTGGAATAAATAATGTTTGGAAGTTGTAAACATTTTACATGAATTGCTCTCACATGGATGAGAAGTTGATCTGTGTGTTTAAAATCCTTAATTCAAAGACCTCTCCTGAATTCTGTTTATGCTGACCTGCCCTTCTGCTTCAGATTACAGAAATGCAAACTTCTTGAGTTTGTAACTACTTCTGTGCTTTCCTGTTTAATTTGCATCCACCCTTTCAAACACCCCTGAAAGTTATTCAGAGACAGCATTTTGGACTGGGTCCATTTCTAGTGTTAGCATGCATTTAGTCACATTTTGTGTGGATTAAATTTCTTTTAATTTTATTTTTTAAATTATTTTGCATTCTATTGAGCATTATGGCCCTGCTCCAGCAAAGCATGAAGCCACATGCTTACATTTAACAACCTGATTAGTCCCTTAAAGTCATGAAAATGCTGCTCAGATATTCAGTACTGACTCCAGATTTTAAATACTTTGCCAAGCCAAAGGCAGATTACTGCAGGAAGATTGCAGAGGAAGTCTGAATCTTTACATAGGCAAGTGAATAACTGTCCAGGATAGAAGACTGCTAAGATGGGAGACAGCTAAGGAGACTAAAAAATTACCTTATTGTCCTTCTTCAGTTACTCTAGAGGTCTGGGAAGTCATGCTTGCTCTTACTGTCACTTACAGATGAGACGCACGGAGCAGGAGTGGTCCTTCCCATATGTGCAGCCAAAGCACAAGGTTTTTCCCTCCTGCCAACTGGAGCCAGGGGCTCTCCCCGGGGCTCACTGTTCATTGTACTGGTTCAGTTGAATCCCATCTGAAAGCAAGCCAAGCTCAACAGAAACAATATGTTTGTTTTGAAGATAAGAGTGTTGATACACGAAGCTAGATCCAGAAAACTGACTTAATTCACAAACTTCTTTAATCCAAGTAGCAAATTGAAGTGCTGAGCCGGTACTAGCTCCCTCCATAATCCTTACCCTGGCCTGACCAACTAAGGCATTTTTCCTACCCTGCTCGTGGGGAGTGGAGAGGTGCAAGCATCTTTTCCACCAAAAAGTTTGTCTATGCAGCAAACTCCTCTGGCCTGAGACACCAAGCTCAGAGAAGGCTTTGGAGTGGCTAAGGCACAGATTTGTACCGGTGGGAAGAGTTTGTCCCTGCCTATGCAGAAAATGGAAGTTAGACCACAGAAGTACCTCCTCTGATACAAGATGCTGTTTAACAGTGTTTCAGTGGTTCCAACAAAATAATTTAGAAGGTCAAGCACCAAACACCTACAGCTGGTTCCAGTATAACAAACCACGTACAGTACCAAAGTCATCCCAGCTGCTGGGAAGTGAGGTCTATGAAATGTGACCTCAAGTCTGGTTTCCTGAATCAACTATGAGAAAGGAGAGATGCAGTTTAGCTTTTGCAGTACAGGTTGGCTAGATGAGGATAGCAGTTATGGCCTCCTACAGCTATACTGGACAACTTTGAGATCAAAAGAGACAAGCCATAGAATTTCAGAAAGGCATTTCTTGTCCAATACATCCCTTGTCTGAAGAACAGGCCAAACAACTTTATTTCTCTAATGTTGGCTAAACAGCCTTAATTTCCTCTCTTTCAAATTCAGGGAAACACTCTTTCCCTTTACTACTACTCTTACCAAGGCATCGAACTTTCTGTTGTCCACCATGCACTTTCCTGAGAGCTCAAAATAGTGCTGAGCCCACAATTCTTGACATCTTAACTGAAAGAAAATTGAGGGTTTGGGTGTTGGTTTTGGTTTTACTGCTAATATTACCTCTCTACATGGCCCTGGAAAGCTGATCTAGGTTTTGAAATGTTGAAAGTGGTCATGGCTGAGATGAATTAGTGAACAGAGGACAGGAGAAGCAATCAATAACACATGATGAATACAATTTATCATACTGCTACCTCCACAATGTAGTCGGGTTGCAATTGCATGTATCAAGACACACATCGCATTCCTCCTTTCTACTTACTTTCTCCCTATGCAGCACTTTTTGGATCCTGTTTCTGTTGCTATTTCTCTTAGCATGATTGAGATTATTATTAATAATTGATTTTTTCCTCCCTTAAGCATGCATCCATCAGGCTGGAGGGCCAAAACGTTCATTTAAATAATTCCCTGAAAATTAAGCAATCCTTTGTCATCTGTTACCAGCCATCCTCATATGTGTTCCTCATGCCAAACTGAAGTGCCCCCACCTTAGTAACTGTCAAAATCTATGTCATCACCAAACTAAATACTTTGGCTAAAAAAAAAAAAAGTGAATAGCCTTGTACCTCCAGAAATCCCTTGCATAGCTACTTTACATATAGATGTGCCATATATATTTTCCAACAGCACAATTAACTCTGAGAAGTGGGGGGAGGGCTAATGAGTAATGCCAGTCTGTAGAAAGACGGACAGGGTAAAATTCTCAACTAGTAAGACCGGACAAGCATCTGATCCCTAATTTGCATGTTTTGTATATCACTAGGAAGGTTCTTTTGCGATTTGAATTTCTAAAAGTTTACATGAAAAATACAGTATTTCACTAAGCAGTCTCATTGTTACTTCTCAGTTCCACAAACCACCTTTGAAATAAACTTCTTAAATTATTATGAAAGACAGAGCGTGATTCAAGTGAATATTACTGTTGCTATTTAATTCTTTTCTGTGGATTTCACTTTTATATACACATAAAAAGTGTCCTGTTTATATTACTCTAGGCATAGTCTTTTAAAATATCTTGGCTTATTGTTGGCAAGGGAACATTACAGTGTGGATAATGATGGGATAATAACTTTGATTTTGAACTTCTATCACTTAAAACTTTGCAGCATTCCCTGAACAGGCTGTACACTGGGGCTTGTTAGCTCTGTAATAGCAATCCTTACATTGAAGGCATTTTCGTATGCCCAGCATCCAAATGGACATCCCAGGGAACTGAAGTCTGAAGATGTATTGTTCGTTCTTTTGATTATTCTCAGAATGCCTGGATTCAGCAAGGATCTTAGAGGCTCCTCACCTGAAAGCTTTTGGGAGAACTTTCCTAGAGGCCAGCTAATTCATGTTCAGGGTTCATATCTGAAATTTGCACCTTCAGAACAAATAGGCAGCTAATGCAGCTCCATTGTATGGGAGTCTAATCACAGATGGCTCCACGTAACAGAATAAGGAATCTGCCACTGCCAGGGAGCCCAATGGGATTCGCATAGTTCAGCTATGCCAATACATCTGAACATAACCACACATACTCTTGTTCATGTCAGCTACGATGACCGAAGCGAGTTTCACATTGCATCGTACTCCTTTATTTCAATAGCATTCTCTGCTGATTTAACATCGGCTGCACATGTAATTCCACCCAGAAAGACATCATTAACTGCTCATGCATATATATGTTAATTCTGTTTTAATGGAACCATACTTTTAAAACTGGGATGAATGTGGCAGGTGCACCCATCCTGATAAAGACTGGGGCTCTCCGGCTGTTGACATATAGCGGCTGTTGATTCTTTTCAAGCCTTTACTTTCGCACCCTTATTTTCATGCCTTTACAGAAACTGGGGCCTTTAGCCAATAAGAGCTGGCAGGACCATATATGACCACAGGTCAGATTCGACTAGGGTATGAAGGGCAAATTGAGCCAGTCCTCCTCCAAGCAGCGGGTCTGCAGTCGGGGACTCTCCCCTTGGGTCAGGATGCTGCCCGAGGTAACTCCTCGAGGTTGAGAGCTCCCATCTTTTAGGTCAGTGATTGTGCGTTTTGGGTCATCGTTTTAAAGCCTGGGAATTCTTAAGTCAGCTGTGTTGTATTGGTTTCGTTTAAACAGACATCTGAACATATTACTGTTGTTGGAGCGCTAAACAATAGTTATTAGAATAAATTTCATTTTGAGTGCCCACCTCCTTTATTTTGAGAGACTCTGTGACAATGAAAAACCATTTCCAATTACCTGGTGACATCTTGCGAGTCCTCTGTTATTCCTGACATAAATGGCAAGGATCCTTCAGTTGGGTCTTCTTGGTGAGAAATTTCTGTCAGACCCCCCTCATTTATCCTGCTGCACTTAACCGAACATTTTACCTATTTTTAGCTGCTAAACAGCCTACACATATGTCACCCTGCGCTGAGATTTTGTATTCTTTAGAGGCTAATACACATTTGGGCTAGGTCAGTTCTCTGCTGGAGAACAGGTTTTGGAGATACGGCAGGTGGCACTCTTCCCCTGAGTCAGGGGTGACTTGTTTCTAACAGCAGAGGAAAAACTTGTTGATAAACAGTATGCAGTAATAAAACCTTAGCTTCTCTATAATCACAGAAAAAGCAGCGAAGTATATATTAATGCACTCTATTCTGCTCACTACTAAAAGATACTTTATACAGAAAAAAAACCCCAACCTCAATGCCAGTAAGTAGGCAGCTGCAATGTTCTGATGCTAAGAAATATTGAGATAGAGCAGATCCCTTCAAGACTTTGCATATCTGTGATGAATGGATAACATTACCTCCGCACTGGTCCTGAGAATAGAAAACACTGTGGGAGTACTGCAGATACTGAGGTAATAATATCTCTTTACAGAAAATCTCTATTTTAGCTTTTATAGAGCACCTCCCAGTAAAAGTATACCTCAAGGACAATGGTACTGAAGGTACAGGTTTTCAGGAGGTATATCATAGACTGTTGCAGTCTAGCACAGTAGATGTAGAAGGGGAGAGGTACGCTTAGGCAGAAGAAAGGTGTTAGGAGCAATTTCCTGCATCTATACGGTTAAGCAGGGCTCTTCAGTCCTTAGTACTTCGTGACATCTTCCATTCACAAGGTGATACGAAGCTCATCGCCACAGGGCACCTGATGTGCTAACCTTGGAGAAATGGCTGCTTATTCTTTTTTTTCAACACACATATATAGTCATAACCATATTCAGTAGTCTGGTTGAACGGGGCCAGATCAACCGATGAGTATGATCATGGGTTTTCACTGTTTTTCTCCTTCTATTGACCAAATGTAACAGGAACTCCCATAGCGCGTCGTTCCTCAGTTTGGCCATGAGACATGCATAAGACCTTACTGTCGCTTTTGTGCTTAAAAATACAGATGGCATAAGTGCTACTATTACAAACAAGAATATTTCAAGGATTACTACTGAGCCTCATGTGGAAACAATTCTGAACAACGCTATTAAAACATCAGGCAAAGTCTGTATCATTAAGGATGCGCTTGAACCTAGGTCTCTAATTTTTATTGGGAATAGCTGATATGTTTACATATCAGAAAGACAACTGGCTATAGACAGAAGAATAGAGTAGCCAGGAAATAAGAAGAGTAAGCAGGAAGGAGAAGGGGATGGAGGAAAGGTTGAGGCAGAAACAGGAAGAAGATTAAATACATACAGAAAGAGATTAAATAGCACAGCACTCTTTTTGCCTGAAAAGGTCAGGAGCAAAAGGAGACTTGTCAGAGATGCTCTGAATTTGAAGCTATACAATAGGAACATATTAGCCCCTCTTTTTAACCCGTAGCATGTGGCAACAGTTAATTAAATTAAGGGCAATAAAGTTAGAAGGAATGAAAGGATAGGTCTTCTTTACACAGTGCATAATCAATTTGTGGCATTCACAACCACTGCAGGTCATGTAGACAGACATTGTGGTTGGAGAATTTTATGACTAGCAATAACATTTGCAGCTCTGTCAACTTAGACAGTGATAGGAAGATAATCAAAGAGACTCTTGGAAGAACACTGCCCCAAGAACTCAAAGGTCTGCTATATTATGAAGGACTCGGCATCAGCTCCAAATGTCACATCATTTATCAGTGTGGGAGTGCATAACATGCAGAGAATTAAAAGCTATTACATCCCATTTCTAATACTCAGTAAATAAATGGTCAAGGAATAGATAAACATACCGTTCTTTTCTTCATCAGCAACTTCCAAATTATGCTAAGTAAGTTTCCTTGAGTAGTACTCTCCTCTCTCTCTCCCTGTAAATGTCAGCATGCCATTGGAGCCTGGTTCTCTCCCTGGGGCTCTGCTGTTGGATTAGAAATCATGAGATGTATTAAAATGCAAATTTAGAGGGCTTTTTTGTTGAATTTCTGGTTTCCAAGACTTCTTTCCAATACTTTTTTCAAGATTGAACCCTACAACCAAGGCAGCAAAAACTGCTTCTCTTCCCCATCACTGTTAATACCTTGTGACATTCATCCACAACCCTGTCCCACGGGAAGCGACAAACAAAACCATCAACAGCTGGGAATTCCATCATAAAATTTACCATAGCTAGATCACGGGTTGTCAATGTTCACCTCCAAAAGAGACCAAAGAGGAGAGGTTTCCATAATCTTTTATGCACTTGTTTCACACCATCACTGATCAAGGCTGGCCTGTCTAATTTTGTCTGTCCTTTGAAACACAAGGCATTGTTTCAAGCGATGCTGTGATCTTCTCAAGTTCATTTCTTTTTCAGAAATAGTGTGGTTCTACTTTGTATGTAAAACAGAATATCTATTGTTATGAATCTAGATAATTCACAGCTTAAAAGAAAAAGGCTTTCCAGATCAGTATCCTTTCCAGCTGCAACTTGCTTGGATGATTTCAGAAGTGTCATGTGTCAGGCACTGTCAGACAAATCCTCAGCTAACAAACTGCATTAGCCATTCTTCTTTACTGTTAAAAACAGATACAGTTTTTAAGCACTCTCCTGAAACCAAATGAAAATTAAACTGGTTTTAATCAAGAGTCAGTTTTAAGGCTGAGCAACCAGAACAGCTGGCTGCTGTATGAAGTTAGGTAGCCATGCAGCTCACCTAATACACATGTGAAAGGAAGAAGATCACCACTTCTTAGTCTCTGCCTGCATTCACAACTGTCTATCTATGGCTTTGCTGGTCATGTTAAAATATATATTGCATATAACTACCACAATTTTCTTCCTGGAAAGGAAAATCAAAGTGGAAAACAGACTATTTAGTCAGTGTATAATGAAAACTCTGAAAACTATGAACCTAGAAAAAAACTCCACATATTTTATATCAAATAACATATGCCTATGTGAATATGAATTCTGATCTCCGTTTGAAAACAAAACAGTAAAGAAAAGTTTTCAAAGTGTGGTTTCATATACTCAAAACCTGTGAGAAAGCAGCTAAGAAGGAAATGTACATGCTAATCACAGGAGGGCTCAAATAATGAGATGTGAAAAGTATTCTGATCTCTTTTTGCAAAATCAATCTAGCGATTTTTAAGTACTGTAATGGTCACCCATCCAAAAGGGGGTTCACAGGCCCAAGTCTTGATTCATATAGGTATCAACTTGAAGCAAAACCACGTCTTTTTCCAGAGAAGAATTCCAGCATATTTGTTTACATGCTATCAAGTTAACAGCATTTAAAACATTAAAATAAAAACTAAATTAGAGATAATTGCAACCAGGCTTTTACATCAAGGTTTCTGCCAAACATTGGCTTATTTGCTACCACTGATCTCAAAAGGCACCATTTCCTCAAGTTCTGCTGAGTGCAAAGTAGCAGAGCATGGGCCACCTTGCCCAATAACTGACCTACCGACTGGCAATTCAGTGAGACGCCTTAATGTCACACTCAGGCAGCTTTATACCATTTTGCTTTAAATTTGAACATGAAGTCAGATCTCCTGTCTCAGACAGAGACAGATTTTGCATAAGTAAGGCTCCCTCTTTGAATGTGATTTTGCTTTAAAATCCTGTCTTACAGACCTGACATCCACACAAGCTCTGGATGAGAAACCACCTGTCGTGGTTTAACGCCAGCCAGCAACTAAGCACCACGCAGCCGCTCACTCACTCCCCCCTCCACCCAGTGGGATGGGGGAGAAAATCGGGAAAAGAAGCAAATCCACGGGTTGAGATAAGAACAGTTTAATAGAACAGAAAAGAAGAAATGAATAATGATAATGATAACACTAATAAAATGACAACAGCAATAATGAAAGGATTGGAATGTACAAATGATGCACAGTGCAATTGCTCACCACCCGCCGACCGGCACCCAGCTAATCCCCGAGCGGCGATTCCCCGCCCCCACTTCCCAGTTCCTATACTGGATGGGACGTCACATGGTATGGAATACCCTGTTGGCCAGTTTGGGTCAGGTGCCCTGGCTGTGTCCTGTGCCAACTTCTTGTGCCCCTCCAGCTTTCTCGCTGGCTGGGCATGAGAAGCTGAAAAATCCCTGACATTAGTCTAAACACTACTAGCAGCAACTGAAAACATCAGTGTTATCAACATTCTTCCCATACTGAACTCAAAACATAGCACCGTACCAGCTACTAGGAAGACGGTTAACTCTATTCCAGCTGAAACTAGGACACCACCGAAGGAAAAGGTCTACTTTTAAAATGTGATATCTCGAAGTGTCTTCACAACTGGTGTTAAAAGGCTTGTAATGGGGCAAACTAGTTCATGACAAAGTTGAAGGGAATATAGGGAGATCTTGAATTTCATGTGTGTATGCAGTAACAGAGAGCATGAACTGCCTTCAAATGCTGAATACCCTGCGTATGTCTATTTAGACATCTTAAAAATGGATAAACAGGAGTTCAGCTGTTCCTTTAGTTCAGGTAAGTATCTATTTTCCTATCAGATGGTGTGGCTGAAAAAAAAGCAACATGGAAAATCAATTCAAACTGTGGTTTAAAGTAAAGCAAATAATTTCTGATTTTTTACAACACCTGTATTTCATCAGTTTATTTTGTGAAAGACACATGAATTGATATAAACCACTGTGATACTCTTTGAAATATGTTTTTAGCTGAAACCGCTCTAATTTCAGTCTGTGCTTTGACATTTACATTCATTTGCATCCCGTTTGCTGTGAAAAATCCCACTGATAAGCGACATCACAGGTAGCAGCACTACACCAACAATTCAGCCTGAATCCTGGGGTATTCACATGCATGTTTGTGTGTATAAACTACCAAATTGTCCTTGATTTGAAGCTAACATCGGCAGGAAGTAGCCAATAACTACATTTGCATGACCACAAATTTCACAGAGAACAGGTATGAGGCTGTAGAACTCTTTGTGATGGAATATGGTGAAGGCTAAACAGATCAGATTAAAAAAAAAAAGAACAGCGATAAATTCATAAAGATGAGGTCATGAGTGGCTGCTAAGAGCTGCCTGGATGCAGCCCAGGCTAGAAATCCCTGAGCAACTGGGAGCAGGGCGAGCACACCAGTGACAGCCACCCAGACGGACAGCACTGCCTCGCCAGGCAGTAGCCAGAGAGACGCTTTGGCCGAACCAAGGGAATGGCGGCTCTTAAATGTTTTAGGAACAGGCAGTACAAAGGGAGAGAGCACAACATCATGCCTTGTGAAATCCCAGTACAGAGAAGCTGTAAGCCAGCATCAAGAAGGCACCGAGCCCTCGCTCGCATGACTTCATACTCCCATGCAGACAGCAGAAGCAGATACAGGGTGTCCTCACTGCTCTGCCATTTATTGATCTTCAGCTGTCAAGAATCCCTGAAAACTACCACGCTCTGACTCAAGTCAGAGCAGCCTCTTAAGCTTCTTTAGTCTTAACCACCATCAGGATCTAAGCTGAGCGTGATAAAATCACCAGCTCCCTGGCTACCCTGCCTCTGATTTTCCAAGGATGAACTCTGACCTCTTGCATTTCCACAGTGTACCTTGTGTTACAGGTCGACTTTGAAGGTTGTAGACTTCATCTCACCTGCTGACCCTGCCACCAAAGTTTTGTGTTGAAATACAGCAGCAGGCGTTTCAAGTGCCTACTTCTCGTATAAGAAAATAGCCGTTCTAAAAATAGAGCACTAAGTCCTAGAGCTGAGCAAAAGCTGCTAAGTCAGAGAAAGAAAAAGTCAGCTAGGTAAAAATTCTGGTGTCGGTGGAAAACTAAGTAAATAAGCGGGAAGCTAGAAAAGCATTAGTCATGCCAATGGCTGTGTTGGACCTGATGTCGTTATGTTTTTTCTGGCATCATTTTATCCATGCTAAAAATCAGCAGTTAATACGTTACAACAAGGTAATCCTTATATTTGTATGTTTTGTATTTAAATGTACAGAAGATATTTACACAGTGTTAGTTTCATACCCAAATATTTAAGAAATGAGAAAACTATGTTTATGTGTGTGATTGTATGCCTATGTCTACACATATTTAATCTCTCTTGCTCTCTCTAGGGCCAAATTCTCCTTCTAGTCACATCAAGGTAAACCCAGAGTAATTTGAAGGTTATTGACATGCTTCCTTATAGCCTGTTCTAAGATAACTCTGAGAATTTGGCTTACAGGGAAAGGAAAAGAGACAAATGCGACTTTAACATCATCTTATCAGTTTCTGAACCGTTTCTTGTTATGACATGATATAGTGTGGGACCGCAAGAGGATTTCCAGCCCACCAGGAAGGGCTCCCATTGCCAGCACCGTAGAGCAAACGATGACTGAGTAAGTGTCACGGTGCTCCGACTGCACATCAGTTGCAAGGACTGGGCTGAAGAAGTATGATTAACTGCTGTAGCCAGACGCAAAGCACTGATACCTTTACGCCATTGTCCGTCTCATCTTATACCACGTGTGTTTTGCTGTTGTCCATCTCATCTTTCTGCAGCAACTGGAAGGCTGGAATGGAGCATCTAGATAGATCTGGGAATAAATCCCACTTCTTGAACCAACCCTTTGGTCATGGGGGGACACCGCTACTTTCAATGACATAGTATCTTTGTACATTCAACTTCAATACAACAGCCTGCTTCAGTCGAGCTCTCCTTAGAGAGCCTTGCTTGATAGCCAAGTCTGATCACACAGCTGGCGTCCTGCGTCCAGGCTTTTTCCTCGGTAAGTTACCCTGCCAGCTTTTCAGCAAAGTTTTCCCCACATGAACGGAGGTTAGGTTAAATCTAAGTACAAAGGAATAAAATCTCCCCGCCTCCAAGCTTCAGGGAATACCTAGACCGCTTTTTGTGTTCATTTCTTCCCTTGCTGTTTCTCATGATCAAAAAAACCGCAGACCATTTTTAATTAAAGTATGCCCATCTTTCTCTACCAAAGTTATGTCTTCATTCACTATGACAGGTTCTCTGGAAAAGCGGCTCTGAGATGATTAAGGTCAATTAGCCACCCGAGGGAGCCCACATAGCCTCTGGAATGTAACCGGGTCGCATTGTTGGAAGCAAAGGAAGATAGAAATGTGAACTGCTCCTTTGTATGGCATGCAGCTGCGGGAGGTATTTCAGTAAGGCTGGCGTAAGAATACACGTTGTGGCACCAGAGATGCTTACAACAATAGGAGAGCAAATCCAGCTGCCAAAAATAGATATAAAAGGAAAACAACAAAGTGAAAATACCACGAGTCCACGTAAATTGGCACAGTTCTGACAACAGGACTGCTCTGATTTATGTTAGCTAAAAGTCAGGTCTGGAAAGTGTGAAGGGTTCAGTGGTCCAGTGTTTCTTCTTCTTACCAATCTCAATGCATTTCAAAGCTCAGATTGAAGCCAGTTAGTTAATTTTGTTTCTTGAAGAAGAGAGCAGTTGGGATGATTTCATCAAAAGCTTAATGATTTCTATTAGGTGAGAATGGCTCACTCAGATATAGACTTCCTCCCCCACCTGTAGTCACAGACCAGCCTGACCTCAGAAGAAACAAATTACTTCTAGTCCTTTGTCTAACCCAGGCAAGAAAAAGCCAGGCTGCGCTGGGAGATTTTGAAGGACTGCTGCAACAAGCTTTGCGACAATCCTTTCTGTGCCCACATGTGCACAAGGGGCAGTCATGGCTGTGGTTTCTTTATCGCTTCAACGTTAACTCTGTAGCCATCCTTAAAACAGGCAACCCTTTTCTTCATTTCAACCTCTGTCAAGGCTTATGTAATAATAAAAAAATACACACACACATGCACATATAGACACATATATCCATTTATAGAATACCCCTCTATCTCCTTGTTGTTAACACCTACCTAATTACAGTAATGTTAGTAGTAGTAATTGATCTTTTTAATTCAAATTCACTTGATCCTCCTGGGGCTACACATCAAAGTGACTCAGAGGCACAGCCTCCTGCTGCTTGGGACTTCTGCTTCCATCTGTCCTCCTGCACCCAGAAACAGATGTGTGTGTGCATACAAATTTAAGCTAGAGCTAGCGTTCTTGAAAGCTTAGTTTCTGGCTGGAAGCAATAGAGTCTTTCCTCCCATTTCATGTAAAGGCTGTCTGTCAGTACTGTGAACAGGCCGGTGACGAATCCGACCAGAAGCTGGAAAGCTGCGTTGTCGTGAGGCAGTGCTAAAACTGATGAGCTACGTTCGGAAGCAGAGGAGCTCCAGTCTTCCCGTACATTTTTGAATAACAGGCTACTTCCCTTCTTTGGTGTTGCTTGAAGACAGCTCAGCTTCTGTATTGAACACTATTTTTTTCCTAAAATTATCCCTCTGCTGAGGAGTGACAGATTTGGGAAGTGTCAGGGATTATGTATCTGCAGTTAGAGAAGAAGGTATATTCTCCATCAGTGATATAGTCTGAGGATGCTCATAGTATAACTGCTTTTTTGTGTGTGAGTCTAAAATCAAGCAAATTAGTGACAATCCTTTCTTTCAGAGCTTTAAGTGAATCTCAAAGCCCCATATTCAGAGTTAATCTTGTTAGAGGCATTGATTCGATTTAGAGTATTGAAGGCAGGTAGATGGTTTTGCTGCTTTCAATAGCTCCCTGAGAAAGGGATTCATCTCTAAACAATGGGAATACTGTTAGGAGGGAGCACTGCTACCGCTGTCTGTGCAAGTCCTGTTTCTTACTGTTCTGCCTCCATGCTACATAATTTGTTGTTAAAGGTACAGTTAACAAGAAAACACTTGTTCAATTTCCTCTGAAGGCTTCAGAATAGTTTTTATCCAAACCAAGAAAAAAACAAGAAAAGAGCTGAAAATTGACACCATGGAAAGCAGAATATTTAGTAAACACTGCTATTAAGTGTTAAAAAATTAAGTACAAAAAACCCCAAATCAATATGGGCTGCTGTTGAAAGGTTATAGCAGTTAAGCTTACAGTTGTGTTTTGTTTTTTTTTTTTTAAAGAAGCAGAGGAAGAAAGGAAATAAAAATAGTCCCTCAATAAAATACTGTCACAAGGTGGTTCTGAAGTAGAGATGTACACAGTGAGTTTGGAGTAGTTTTTAATTGCAAAGCATACCAATCTCAGAGATGTGCTCTTTAAATATACATAGCTTATATACATGTAATCCAGAGCACGTTTTCACAGGCAAGTGAGGAAGCATCTAAAGAGCAGTAACGCACCCTGACCACCTATGAGCACTGCAGAAGCAATGGGAAATCATCAGCAAATCAGCTCCCTGAGACTCATATCAGACAATGGGATCAGCTGCCCTCTGAAACTTCTTTTTTACCCTCTTACCAAAAAAGAGCACTTAGATGATTAGCCTTCATGGTCTGGAGCAATTTATAGTGGTGAGTTAGTGATTAGTGGGTTTAGACAGAAGGGTACACTTACCCCACAGCTTTGGACACCTCTAATTTGAATTGCCAAGCCCCCTCCACATCAAAGACTCACAGCTCTGCACTTCAATTGCTTTCACTAAATATTCTCTTTGACTCAGTCTATATTCCCACTGTAATCAAGAACTCTTTGTACCAAACTTTCTTTAAGATAAAGGGAAGAATAAACTGAATTGACTCAGCTATTCAACACAAACTTTCTGTTCTTTTCTACTGCTGAACATTTACTGGTATGTTTTAGATTTGACCCGAAGACTACATCTCTTGCTCTTTCAGTGAGCATTTGATCAGACATCTATCACGTATCACATTCAGGAATAACAGGCCATGGTTAAGAACAGCAGTATTTTCCTTCGGTCTTACCTGATATATTAACATCCCCCTAAAGCCACTCTTCCTCATTTCCTTTATTCTAATAGAATTAAACAGATCATGCCTGGAGATCAATAACAGATCCTCTAAGCCACCCCAGGAGACTCTGACAGCTGACAGCTGCTATAGACCTTTGCACTGGCTGGTCTCCTCCTAATTTCTAAACTCAATTTAATCATGGATACACTACACCTATTGTGACAATGTTCTTATCCTAAATCCTTCTTCTTCCTCCACAGAAATTCTTATCTTGAAAATATATGAAGAATCACTTTAAGAACTCAGCATAGTAGAAGAGGAAGTTTGAATTGCCTTTTTAGCAATAAAAGTAAGGTTTAGGGATACTCTTTTACATGTATGTGGATTTTCTTTTTTTTTTTTGTTATATACATTCAGATGTTTATATCAAAGATTTCAACAACTTTGAAGAAGGATGGCACAACCCCAAGCTATGTAACTCATCCTTCAGGGGTATCTTCATGACAAAAAGATGATCTCAGCAAAGAAGGTTAATGTCTTACTAATTTTCACCTGAAGATTCAAAAAAATTACCAACTGATCACTGGCTGCTCTTTTACTTTTTTACACTTTGTAGCCACAGTATGATTAGATGACTCATCTAAGTTCAAACAGCAAGTATAATGCAGGAGAAGCAGTAAAATCCAACCTCAATGACTATAGTCTTGTGGTCTGGATACTGGAGCCCTCCATCTTAACATCAGTGTCCAGAACCAATGAAAAGCTCAGGCAGAAGCAATGAAGTATATATACATTCATATGTTCAAATAGAAACTTTCGTTCTCAAATGTGCAAGTTTAAGTGTGGGTTACATGCACAAAGCTACCATCTGGTATTTATGTGAAAGAGAATAAAAAACTGTGAAGAAAAATATCACTCAACATATATTGGCTGATGGTATTTTTGTGGTCATTATCATTAAGGTTTTTTTGAAATGTGTTAGTAACTTGAAAAATTCCTGTTGCAACATAGGAAAGTCCTCACAGAAGTATTTAATTTAAAAGAAGTTTTGAGCTAAAGGCAACAACAGCAAAGCAACGCTTCCTTCCAATGTTGAGCTGAAAGGCAGGGAATGTTTTTGGAAATCATTTATTTTTTAATTAGAGGTTTGGGGTTTTGTTTCAATTATAAACATGAAACCTGTTTGTCCTGGTTTCAGCTGGAATAAAGTTAATTTTCTTCCTAGCAGCTGGTATAGTGCTGTGTTTTGGATTTAGGATGAGAATGATGTTGATAACATGCTGATGTTTTCAGTTGTTGCTGAGCAGTGCTTACACTAAGTCAAGGATTTTTCAGCTTCTCATACTGTCCTGCCAGTGGGGGCTGGGGGGGGCACAGGGAACTGGGAGGGGACACAGCCAGGACAGCTGACCCCAACTGGCCAAAGGGGTATTCCCATACCATATTACATCATGGCCAGTATATAAACTGGGGGGAGTTGGCCGGGGGGCATCGGTCAGCAGGTGGTGAGCAATTGTAGTGTGCACCACTTGCTTTGTATATTCTAGTAGTAGTAGTAGTAGTAGTATTTTCCCTTCCTTTTCTGTCCTATTAAACTGTCTTTATTTCAACCCATGAGTTTTACTTTTTTTTTGATTCTGTCCCCCATCCCACTGCAACAGAGGGAGTGAGCAAGCGGCTGTGTGGTGCTTGGTTGCTGGCTGGGGTTCTACATTCAGGATGAAAAAGTATCTCATGAAAACCAGTGAGAACTCTTGTCCCTGACATTAATAGCATGAACAGTTTTTCTTGCTTTTCTGGCAGTTAAGTCATGCTGCAGCACTGTTGTGTGGGCAAGTGGTCCAAATGTTAGTGGGATGTCCTCTTGTTTCCAGCCTCCCTTCATGTCAGTTCTCCACCTCTGGATGGAAAATAAAAACTACATGTGCACTTCCTCACACCATCTTTTTACAGCAGAAAAACAAGGAATAGGGGGACAAATGCTGGGTGCTGGCTGGAGTATCTGAGCTGGAAGGAAGAAAGGAGCGGGAATTGGGTGCTGAAATCAATCTAATGTAGGTCTATGTAACTCTTTGCTGTCAATGATTCACTTCTTTTATTTCTAGACATTTAAAAAAAAAAAAAAGCATGCCAAAGCTAGATTCTATTGTGCTCCCAGGTACGATCTAATTCCAGAAATACCATATTATTAATTTAAAGCTAGCGTGTACTTCAATAAAAATTCAAAACACAAAGCAGAGCAAATTTCCAGGTAATCCATCTTCCAAGACTTCTCTGAGATTGTATGCTGGCATTCCTTTGACAGCATCATGACACTCATGAAAGCTCTTCAGGCAGACAGGGCTTTTCAATTGGCTATTTCTATAAAGGACAATTACTGCATAAGTGAAAACAATTCTTCTATTTTTACATGAGAAAAAGACTGTGACAGAGAATCCTTACTATTGTAAATTACAATGAAAACAAGAAACCAAGAAAAAGAAAAAAAAACAACCTTGCAGTGTGAACCTCAACTATAAGCAATAATTTCAAAATTAGCAATAACTGCAAAACATATCAATTTTCTCCTTCTGCATCTTTTGTCTACTTCAGTTAAAGCACATTCTTCTTTTTTCCATTATTTTTTTCATGGTTCTTATCACCTACTTCTTATTTCCTAAGGGAAAGTGTGTTTTTTAGTCTGGGACATTCTTACCTACTTCAGTTTAATGTGTGTATAGTTTGGTGTGAAACCCTTATCTATGACGTTGTCAGTCCAAACAGTAATAATCAGGAGAAAGAGGGATGTAAAAAGCAGCAAAGATAATGAAAGAGAGAGAATAATATTTCTCCAATAGAGATTAAAATTAGTATAACTTCCATGTGGCATCACATTTGAACCTGTGAAAAAGCATGTTTTCACTCAAGCCTGATAACTGGACTCCTTGTATTTCTCCTGTATTGGGTCTGGCTGAGACGGAGTTAATTCTCCCCATATGAGCCCTCACAGCGCCGTGCTCCGTATCGGTAGCTGGAAAGGTGTTGATAACACAGCGGTGTTTTGGCTACTGCTGAGCAGTGCTGGCACAGCGTCAAGGCTGTCTCTCCACCATTCCCCCCTCACCAGCAGGCTGGGGGTGGGCAAGATCTTGGGAGGGGACACGGCCAGCACAGCTCACCCAAACTGACCAAAGGGACATTCCATACCATATGGTGTCAGCTCAGCAATAAAAGCTAAGAGAAAGGAGGACGAAGGGAGGCATTCGTTATTTATGGTGTTTGTCTTCTAGAGCAACCACTGCATATACTGAAGCCCTGCTTCCCAGGAAGTGGCCAGACATCGCCTGCTAATGGCAAGTAGAGAATAAAATGGTTTGTTTCCTTTGCTTCTGCATGCAGCCTTTGCTTTTACTTTATTAAACTGCCTTTATCTTGACCCATGAGTTTTGTTGGTTTTTTCCATCTTATTTTCTCTCCCTCTGTCCTGCTGAGGAGGGGAGTGATAGAGTGGCTTGGTGGGCACCTGGCGTCCAGCCAGGGTCAACCGACTACAGTCCTTTTTGGCACCCAACATGGGGGCTGACCCTGGCTGGACGCCAGGTGCCCACCAAAGCCACTTTATCACAAACTTCCCTGGCGTGGGGCCTTCCCATGGGCTGCAGTCCTTCAGGCACAGACCGCTCCAGCATGGGTTCCCTGCAGAGTCACAAGTCCTGCCAGCAAACCTGCTCCAGCGTGGGCTCCTCTCTCCACAGATCCGCCGGTCCTGCCAGGAACCTGCTCCAACGTGGGCTTCCCACGGGGTCACAGCCTCCTTCGGGCATCCCCCTGCTCCGGCGTGGGGTCCTCCCTTCCGGGCTGCCGGTGGAGATCTGCTCCCCCGTGGACCTCCCTGGGCTGCAGGGGGACAGCCTGCCTCACCATGGTCTTCCCCACGGGCTGCAGGGGAATCTCTGCTCCAGTGCCTGGAGGGTCGGACCTGGGGGTCTGCAGAGGTCTTTCTCTCACATACTCTCACTCCTTTCCTCCAGTCGCTGTTCTGCAGCAGTTTGGTGGGGGGGTCCCCCTTCTTAAATCTGTTCTCCCAGAGGCACTACCACCGTCCCTGATGGGCTCGGCCTTGGCCAGCAGCGGGTCCGTCTTGGAGCTGACTGGCACTGGCTCCGTCGGACATAGGGGAAGCTTCCAGCAGCTTCTCACAGAAGCCACCCCTGTAGCTCCCCCGCTACCAAAACCTTGCCACACAAACCCAACACATCTCCTCACACTACCAAATTAAAAAAACTGTCTAGGTATATAAAAATAAAATTGTTTCAACATTTTTTGGATGTGCATGTATATGCTTTCATTACACTTCCTGCTAAAATATGCTATTTGTATTTCCTGTTCTAAGCTGGTAAGCAAACTTAACATTGCACTACAGAGTTGGTTGCATTTCTTTTGTGGACTAAAAGCTCTAAGTGACTATAAATATAAGACATATGCAATGGGGAAAAGGGATCCAGATAATTCTACCGGTGAAAAATATCGTGTGCGGTTACATGGAACAGGGAAGGGACTGCAGAAGAATTTATAGTCATCTGAGTGCCAAATATTGAAGGCATATTTGAGCAGTGAAGGAATGAGTTTGCAACTGTTAGGCCAGGAAAAATCTGTGTGCCCATAATACAACAAGAGCAGCAAAATTTTGCTATGGAGTGAATGAGATTATTTGTATTTTAAAACAGCCATGAAAGCAGATGGATTTCTCTAGCCTTAGGCAAATTAGACTGAGGTGTCTCAGATAAGAGTAGAGTAATATCCTCACACCAGAGAGAAAAGGTCCTCAAGAAAACAAATTAGTTTGCCAGATGCCTAGAGTCAGAAATGAATCTGAGTCACACTGTCCGACAGACAAGACGGCGTTTCCTGACCCAGATAGCTTACTGCCTACAGGTTTTCCTAAAATGATACCCAGTACGAAAAATGAGTGCCATCATTCTTGTATGGAAGAGTTAGGCATAGCCCCAACACAGAAACTTCTAAGTTAACTCTTTTTTTATTAATTGATATGTATATAATACTTTCTGTATTACAGAATTCTCTCATCACCAGTAGGATATCAGCCTGTGCTAATGAGTCGGATAATATATACAAAAATCAGTAAAACTCCTAGCAAAAACCTTGTTTCTTACAAAAAAGATTCACTTCATAACTGAGGAAGTGCAGGTGGTGTTTTCAGGGTCTTCATGGTAGTAATACATACATGCCAAATGTAACTGCAGGCTTAAAAATTTGGAAAAAGTAGAGTCACAAAGGACACTTGGCTGAAGCCTGGAGAATACATGTTTCTGCACTGCAATAAGACTTCTGGGCTGACTTGACCAACAAGAATATTTTTTTTCCTCCCGCTCTCCTAGCAGTACATTTAAAGCAACGTTTATTCTTAGTTTGACTGGTCTGTAGCATGACAAGCTTTCAAACACCGCAGAAGTCTTGTGGAGGAAATCTGCCTCTGACAGAAAAGCACAAAAGTGGGGTGTTGTAAACGCCGCACACACAAACAGTCACGAGCACATGTGCACCTGTGGGCACACGCACACACAGAGTGGCAGCCTACATGGCGCTGGTTTTCTGGCTTGCAGATACAACAAAATATCAATGACTTTTTACTACACATTATTTGCTGATCTCCACATCCCCCCAAAAATCTGTATAGAAGCTGAACACTGCATAAACTGTGGAAACAAACACACTTGGAAAATAATTTTCCTGTAAACCTGGTTAAATTTTGCCACAGTCGTAAGAAAATACCGTTCTTATTAGTTGAAGAATGATATCATTCCTGATCATATATTGATAGATATTTGGGCTTTTTCGATTTAGAGTTCTTTCAAACTTTAATCTGTTCTTCACTGTTGAATCTCTTCACTATACATGGGCAACAAAGTTGGAGAGAACTGCAATCAAAATGACCAAGTTAAACCAATTACTGTTTCACAGTGGTTTCCAAGCTGTTTGCCATCGGGGTTCTCCTGCAGTGACATGTTCTAAGTTACTTAGCTTATTAGATTGCAAACACAGAAGTAGGACTTGTCTCTATTTGTGTCTTTTGAGAGACTTAGTGTTTACCTTTATTTAAAAGACAATTAATATAATTTGAGCCCAGAGGAAAGTTTCTGATTATTATTTTTTTTTTAATGGCTTTAAAACATCTCTTCTTTTAGTACATAGCGCTATATTTTAAATGATACACTTTGGCGTTTAGGTGCTATTAATGTTAGCCTGGGACAAAATGTTAAGCTATGTTTAGAAATGACTTCTGGGCTCTTAAATCAAGGAAGTGCTTCTGAATATATTATTGAAATATTAAAATATTAAAATATTTTTCCCAATTATTCCCAAATTTTCCCAATTATTTCCCAAAACAGTCTTCAGAAGTCCTCAATCTCCACTCGCATAAATTCAACGTTATGTAAAATTTCATGTACAACTTTGGTTTTGTTGCTTTAGTGCGTTTCATAGTCCATATTTATGACACAAAACGATTTGCTTAAAATAAGACCTTAATAAATCATAATGGCTGAAAAAAACCCATTCTTACCTCTAAAAAAGGCTTAATGTTTGTTTTCCTTTCCTGAAGGCGTGTGCACACCTTAGAAAGAACAGGTGTTAAATCTAATGAGTAAGTATTTGTAGCATCTCCTTTTATCCAGTCACACATTTCTGGCAGGTTTAGACCCATAAAAAATGGTCCTACCCATCATATACATGCACGCCAGTTTAAAACCACATGAATCTGCTCTGTTTCACTAACAGGAAAAAAAGTCTATGCACAATTGTAGCACTGAGAAAAGCCTGACCAACAAACATCTCTTATTTGCAACATGTTAAAAAAAAAAAAAAAAAAAAAAAAAATGGCAGCACATTATCATGGTCAGCAGAGTCATTTCCAAAGACTCAGAAGACTCAGGATCAGGTTATTAATTTCCAGCCAGAACACAATTATTTGCATCTTGCCCATCTTGCCTTAAGTGATCGGTGCTCTTCATATCACAAAGGCTCCTGAAGAAGAGCTACTCAGATGTGTTGATCTACCGTACCTTTTTAAGATTTTGAGTGGTTCCAGAGTAAGTATGTATGTTTGGTCTCAGCAGATAAAAAAAGATTAAATAAAGAGAGAATGGATACACATAACAAAAATCTGGGCAGTTGCAGAACATATGGGCATCAATAATATGTTTCTGAGATACTCTGTTCTGCAGTTCATCGGTACTTACCCTAAAGTGTTGAAAAACTATAAAATGTCATGTTGAACAAACAAGAGAATCACAGCATTACCCATTGTAAAACGTCAAAGTATAGCAACTGCAATTTGTCTATTTTTGTTGCTTTGTGTGTGTGTGTGTGTGTCCCCCAACAGGTAACTTCATATTTCAGGGTTCTCAGAGAATGAAGAGAGAAAGTATTCTCTTCTAATCACAGCTTATCTTTCATATCAGAGCAGTATAGTTTAATTTTTTAATTTTTTGCTACACAGCAACAAACTCTTAGTATTTGGGTGTTTGCAGATACAAACTTGTAGCTACAGAACCCCTGTCCTTTGCATATTCAAAACTCCTATTAACGTTATCAGAAGGTAGAAGTTTGTAAGGAAAGCAGAATTGAGTCTTTTAAACAACAACGTAATTTTTTTTCCTCACTACCATCTTTGTCTTCCTCTCATACAAAACAGACCTTTTACCTAAGCTTCCCCACTTGTCTTCAAAAATATCAATCTCCTTGTAAAAGAAAAGAAAACAAACCTCAGTCTAGGTCAAAGCCGACCCAGAATACAAGGTGCACTACTGGCCCTGGAAGACAAGCACAAGCTATGAAGGTCACCAGGGGATCCTGAGAGACCACTGAAATGCAATTCTCTGCCACAAGAAGACCAAGAAATCAGTTTCTCCCATGCCAGGCTGTGAGAGAGGACTACAAGCGCTTTCTGGTTCGTCTGAGGGACCCCATCACCCTACGCTGTAAGATACCCCCAAGCTAGCCTGGCGTCCACATGCTTGTGCTGCTCCTTCCCGGCTCCAAAATCCACATCTTTTAAAGTCCAGCCATTTCTTTCCAGCCTTCTTCCAAATTTTTATGTGGCTTTTAGTTTGGTTTTCAGAAACGCTAGTAAGTCACGCGTGACAGCTCCAGCGTGCCAAGCTGATGTACAAGACCAGCATAGCAAGTTAATGTCAGAATCCCAGGTGTGGTTTTCAGTTAGCTGTCTTTAGGGACTGATGTGGCTGCACAGCCCTCTCTGAGCACGTGACACACCACTCACATTATGGGCCACTCAGAATATTATCAAAAATCTTCGCGATACTCTTCTACGGCATAAATGAACGGCTGCATATACGGTATAACTGCCAGAAGTTTGCTCTGGTTGTGTTTCTATGTCCTCGCTTTCTGTCTGCAATACATTAAGAATAGTCTTCCTAGACACAGTTACTCAAACAAACCACAACTACATGTAATATTTCCACAACTCCTATTTTGCAGGATAGCGTTCTGATACGGTGGCTGCCTTTTGTGCGCTCTCTCGGAACAAATCAGAGCTTAATAATAGAGCAAGCATAGAGATGTACAGAGAGTGCATTAAAGTCACCTCCACTTTTCCTAACAAACACATTGCCATCTGTCATCCCCGTAACAGCCTGTGAAGGCAAAGAAATTTCAGTTTGAAGAAATGATCTAGAAAGAACCAGTCACTGCATTTGCATTGATTACTGCAAATGTGCTGCTGTAAGGGCGAACCTGTTTGGGAATGGGAGTCTGAACTCTTATAATCTCACACAAAGGTACAGGAGGGAAAATGGGAACCTAGGGAAAGGCATAATTATAGTGTCTTCCTGTCAAATGGCTGGAGGGATAAAATGTCATCTTCCTGCATAATAAATAAATTAGAATTTCAATATTTAAGTCCTTGTCAGAGAGAAGATCTGTCACAGAATAAGCAGAATAATTTCTATGCTGCCTCTAGGGTAATTTTTCACCATTGAGGGCATTTGACTGTTAAATGCTAATATGAATTAAATAAATGCTTATGAAGTCTGAGATATCTAATCAAGAAAATGCAGAAAAGATTAAAATGACATTCCCCCCCCCTCCTTCTTACAACAGTTGCTGGTTGTGATATCCAGATGTGAAGCATCTAATGAACATAATGGCATCTATTTTAGGAACTACTGTAGCATCAACATTACTTTGCAGATCACGACGCATTAGAAAAAAATTAAAGACAAGGAAATTGTGGTGTCCCTGTCATTTGACTTCATCAGTGGCACTTTGTAGTTTATCCTTGAAACCTGTCAGACTCTTAGTAAACAACATTACTTCAGTGTCATCTATATTCACCAGAAAATCCTAATAGCTGCTGAGGTAACCTTGACTGTCAGTCATGAACATGAATGGTAACCAATAGTGACCATATTTAAGGCTCTGGTCACATCACTCTTATCCAGACAGCCTTTGCTTCTCCTTTCTTCACACTTGCATTTCTTTGTATTGTCACATCACTTCTTTCTTTATTGGACCCTCTACAATGGATCCTCTCTCTCTCTATCCCTAAAGAAGAGGTGCAAAAATATTAAAATTTATATTTTTGCTCAGCAACTAAAAATATTTTTTAAAAAATCACCACCATACAGTATCAACGTATATTGTTTCATGTAAAATCAAAACCCATGTAAAGAAAAAGAGGGGTTACCATATTTTTAAACTTTTTTCTTTTCTAACGGAAGTTAAACGTGGTTTTGAAAAAAATTAATTTAGTATTTCCCAAATGAAATGGTTAATTTCAAAACCCACCATTTGACTGAATCCAACTTCTATAGCGATGTCTTTTTGCAATCCCACTTTTGACAAATTTACTGCTCAGAAATGTCAAGTAGCCTGGCATCCTCCTTCCATGTAATTCTCTCCCTCCCCATGGCAGCCTCAGTGCTCTTGTGCAAAGACCACTGCAGAAACCCTTGGATTTGTGAGATAGCCCTTAAAAGTCATGGGGGACTGTCACCGGAGGCAGCTTTTTGGAGAAAATCCCTCAGATGCTGCCCGAACTGCCTTAACCTTTCAAGAAAAGTGTATCAGGAACTCAAGGGAAATACTGAAGTTTATCAGGAACTTAACTGGGAAAGCTTCAGAGTCAAAATATATACAGATGCACCAAAGGCCAGAGCCACAGATGCAGACACGTCTCTCCTTGCCTACCGTCTTGGTCATCATTACCCTTGATGTCTACTTAGAGAATTTTCCGCTGCCTGCAAACAAGTGATCAATATTCCACCCAGTTTTGCCTGGTTAGCTATTATCTAGATGCTTTTCTTTTTTTTTTTTTTTTTTTTTTTTCCCCCCTGTCTGTTACCATAGAGAGGAAGCAGAAGGTGAGAGCACAGCAATGTTTTGTTCGCAAAGCAGGGATCACCCCCTAGACTTGCAGGCAGAGTGCTTAAAGCAAGCTCCTTCTCTGAAAAACGGAAAGGCTTTTTTATGATGGCACTTGGGTGTTCTTATAGTCATTGTGCCTCAAATAACTTCCTGAAAGCCCATCTGAAAAACGTCATGACCTTGGGCAATCTAACTACATTTTTTTTTTTTTTTATGTTCGCCACATCATCATCATCAGGAAGGAGAAGTCTGGAGGGCAGATCTGGCCTTCAGCTGTACCTGTGAAACATCATCAACTTCAAATCAAGGTCATAATGACATGTGTGCTTGGAAGTGAAGTTGCACAGTGGTAGGTCAGGGTATAAAGTGCCCAGAAAGCCCTTGTTACTGCTGCCAAGGTGTCAGGTGAAAAGAACCCAGATCAACTGTTAAAGCCCAGAGCGAGCTTCCAGGCTGGCAGCTTAAACAAGAAAAGGATCTCAGGAAAACTGTTGCAGAGAGTGATGAGATGTAACTCTGACACACCACGTCCGTGGAAACTAGGCAGGAGGGAGTCGTTCATCCACGGTACAAATAATTAATCTTAAATTTACCCTGCAAACATACATGTCTGTACTTGGGAACCCCATGGTCTTCACAGCTTTAACAGCCATCATCTCTAAATCTTAGAGAATATCTTTCCAGCAGACATGAACTCATTCAAAAACACTGCCAAGAGAAGGAAAACAGGAGCTTTTCTGTTTAAAAGCATTTGATGAACTATGGGTTAGAATTGCTATCGGTGCATGAGATAGTGATACAGAGTAGTCACGTGAGGTTTCCACAGACAAATGGGAGTGTAGCTGAATAACGGCATGTTTTGCTCATTTAGCTACCAGATTGCTCAAAACCAAGACTTGCATCTACAATTTCTGAGGTACTTAGAAGACTGGGGCAAAAAACACAATGTCCTGTTTAAGGATTGCAGCCAGGCTCAGAGTGTTTATACTTGGAAATCTGATGCATATTTTATATCTGAAATTGATGGCTTTTGTGAATCATGCTCTAAATAAAATTTAATGCATATTTCCTCTTGTACAGCATCGAAACATTACCGCTCCTCAAGGAATAACAACTCCATCGTCTGGGGGGGGGTGGTGTGCGTGTGATATTCATTTTGCCCTTCGTTTTTGATCTGTGAAGCAACATTACATGCCCGCATTCACTATTCAACGGAAGGCACACACCTTTATAGTGCAGTCCTGCAGCAGTAAACTTGTGGCCAAGCTTTATATTCTTCTGCCATTAAATATCTAGCATTTTATTCCACTCAGAGATTAAGAAAAGAGGTAAAATAAAAGCTGTAGAGAACAAGCTGAACAGGTTAGAGCATTTCATTCTTGTGGCTGTGCCATGCTAGTTTACTGTTTTCTTTAAAATAGTGCTATGTAAGCATTGTTAGAGTGGAAAGGATGCTGTAGAAACCAAGTTCCACAAAACCAGCTCTAGAGCAGTAAAAACATCTAATTATTTTATACCAGTGTATTCCTTTATAAAGCAGGATGGTATGCAAGACTTACGAGTTGCAGAGGAGAAAAAAGAACTTCATTTTTTGGTGTTGTGCTTGAGAATACCAGAAAATTGAACTCTCTCAGCTCATACTGGACTTCAAATATCTGCTGCCAGACAGAATATTCCTTCTGACAGGATTCCACTTACCAAGTCCTTTGCAATACAAGGGCTCTAGTAGTTTTCAATCAAAGAGAAAGGAACATAATGCAGAATCTGTCATCTGCTACAGATGACTACAACCTCAACATGCCTGTGAAGTTTTGGAGAAAAAAGCTGCTTGTAGAGCATTTCTTTGGTGAAATTAGTTTAGATTGAGCTTAATACTGAACACTGTCATAGATAAAAAGAAAGAAAGATAGAACACATTTAGGATGAGTGGAAGATGTTCTATGAATTAGAAGAAACTATTCTTCTAATACTCAAACTATTTCAGTCACCCTCACCTGTAGGCTGAGAATCAGCAATGACTAGTGCTATCAAAAGCATTAAGAGCAATAACCAAATATTTTATTACACATCTTTAAGACAATATTTATGTCCTCTTTGCTTCCAGGACACTCGAGACTAAAGAAATAGCAAGTAAGGTTCATGCCCCAGTTTTCAAAATTTGTTCCAGTGGGGTTGCAATAAGTAACTTCTTGTTCTACCACCTTTTTGTCACCTCACTGAAGACAACACGCATGTCCCACAGCAGTAGAGTACAGAATGGGATAATACAGTTTCTTAGGTGATTGCTGGAGAACTCTAAAACATGTTCATGTGGAATGAATGACATGAGGATAACCAGTGCATCAGAATCATCAGTGGATACCCTGAACATTGTTAATTCAAGGTATTTCTCTCATTTTTAACAGCATGCATAACATAAAATCTGTTAGAAATTCAAATTGTGTTTTCACAGCTGTGACCTGTGTCAGACCAGAAGGAAAATACATGGTCACAGTGAATCAGAGCACTACAACTCTAAGATGATGAAGCACACTACAGCCAGTACATCTTGATGGCCTCCCTGGCACAAGCATCTAGAAGGCAAGGCAGTAAAAATGACAGATCATACCCCCTTAGACCTTGACACATCCAGTAGTCACATTAACAAATTTCACTGCAAAAAATATACTACCTTGCTGTTGTTTTAAACGTAGTTTGAGGATAGCATCCGGAGTGCAAATGTGTCTTCCTGACTGAGTGTCATACCTCCACAATCTTTGGCTACCTCGTCATTTACCCATATAACACATACATCCATCTAATGCACATTAGAATGCATTGCATTTTCTGTGTTCAAAGCAATCAGCCATTGCTAAAGCCTCACACTATGACAGTTGTCTGTGACTTGATTCTAGGTAGTCTGGGCAATCAAGCAGCCAAGTGGAGGGCAAATATTATCTTGCACTTAAGTTTTAACTTTTTGCATATACATTTTGTAGAATAATGACACATGGCCCAAGGATATTCCTACATTATAAGTTTGAAGCTGTGCTTAGTATTTAACATGACTAGCTATGCATGCGTTACAGATGTGTTCTTAAAAACAAAGAGAACCTATTATGTCTTTGAAAATAGCATTTCTGTTAGATGTTCATGCAATAAATTTAGATAAACCTTTACACTTTATAACGTGCAGCAGACAAACCTGATCATTCATAGAAAAGCCTCTCTGCTAAATGTCACTTAGCATCTTTAGATACTAAGAGTGGGTATATATAAAGAAGACTGTAACAAAGGAGATGAACAGAACTGTAAAACAGATAAGACTTGCAATTTGAGAGATCTGGCAGGATCTGTCCTCCTGTTTAACTCACAGGGTTATCAGTATACGTGTTCAGATGCAAACTTTGACCCAGCTCCAGGAGAAGCTGCAAGTCTGACAGATAACACACACAAAAAAAGATTGCTTGACACATTAAAGCAGCAGTTTTCGACTTTACGGGTGAGCATTCTCTTTAATAATGTGAGCTGTCACTGAGCCTGGTGTTAAAGCAGGCCCCAGATGATCAGCGCTTCATTTGCAATGGTACAGGGCAGTACTTCAGACTGACAAAGGCAATACTTAGACCATCTACCCACTCAAAGTGAAGTTTAGTAACTGATATGCTGATTGTAAAAAAGGAAAAACAAAAACACAACCATTTCCAGACCTGGAGTTTTCAATTGTTTCCACTCATGCAGCATTTTCTCACTGCTGATGACTGTGAGTGCCTTAGTACTTTGTCATATAGATATAGGAGATTCACATTATCCCACTTTTCCTGGGATGTGCACACATTAATCTCTCAGGATGACTGGGCTCTAGGGTGGGGTGAGAGTGACTGGGAAGAAGCAAAAGCAAAAGAAAGTTTTTACAGGGGAAAGCTGGTGCATCCTAAAGCACCATTGCAATAAAAACATCATGAAAAGAAGAAAACCATACCTCGGGCTATGCCTACTGTTGCATGTGCAGAAAGCATGGCTGGTATCCCTTTTTCTGCTGAAAACCCCCAAGGCTCATCCAGAAACACCAAGAAACAAGGGCATGAGATTTCTGCTTCATCTGATTCTTTGGAAAAAAGTTAGCTCTTAAAGGAACATAAGCTATTTGCCCATGGTACAGGTCACAATCAGTGATTCATGCATTTTTATTTCTACTTTAATCCCATTACTGTTGGTATTTGTACAGTTAACTGCAGTTTTTTATTTACGGTAGCAGGTACTCTGTCCTAGCGGTGTTTTGGTTTCAAATGATAAGCTCCTGAAGTTCCTGAGGCTCAATGCCTTTGTGTTTTCTGTTCTTTTACTTTCTCAGAGGTTCAGAAGTAGAGGGAGTCATGGGCTTATTTCATTATAGCACAGCTTCCAGGAAAAGATCTGAAATACTTTTATCATTTGCAGAGCCAAATATGCTGAAGTTCGTGCTTCCCATTCAAGATTTTTTTCACCACCAGGTTTATAGCGTCTTTCTCTTCTCACTTAGTTTGCTTGCCTTTATCCTACTGTATTCTCTTGACTTACTTTGTGAACTTTTTTATTCAAAGGTATTTAGAAAGAAATTCCAACTTGACTAAAGACAACAGCTTTGCCATCAACTTCAATAAAGACAGAGTTTTGTTCTTACAATTTGGTATCTCAGCATTCGCAGTGTTATTTGAGTGAGCTTTTCAACTGTATGCTGCTTAAGGCAGAAATATCTAATTTGGGGTCTGTATACCACCAAGCTTAATTGTTCCAATCTCCAGTTGGAGTATTTAAATAAATATTAGTGAAATAGTAAAGGCACAATATCTGTTTAAGAGCTTAAAACAAAGACCACAAGCAGCTTGAAAGAAATGACACCATTTAAAATGTTCATTTTCCAATTTCAATATATTCCACTTAACATACTACTAACAGTAAGACAAACTGCATGTTCAGACTGCATTTTATTGCCTCATCAGTGGACTTATCTGCTCTGCTGAGTTTGTTTTTAGCCAAGACACATAACACAATCCACGTAAAATATTAATTTTCTAATCTTTAGCTGAACAATGCAAGTTTTACCTTCCTGATTACTTTATTATTGCATTTAATTGTCAGTACGAATTATGTATTGCCTCAAATTCAAGTGCAGTGCATTCTTTTTGAACAAGAGGAAATACCAAATGCTGTAGAATTTCATCAAAATACCAAATAATGCTATATGCATACGTAAATAAGATCCTGTGAGAGTGTTAACAACAAACGTCTTCATACAAAAGGAGTGTAAAATCATATACATGTTATACGAGACTCCTATGGTATGAGTCTGCGGCACTAATAAGAACAAAATTTTAACCGATAATGTTATCCTTACAGGATTTCTCTAGATAGCAGAACTTAATTTATCATCCAACATGTACTATGCAATACAGTCAAGCTTCCAGCTGACTTCCATAATTTTGATTATCCCAATAAAAAAAAATGTTTAGTAAAAAACCTCTGAAACTCTGAAAATACATCCAGTGGTAAAATCTGCACAGATGCAGACTAATAGACTATTTATCCTGTAGTTATTTATTTACATGTATATGTAGCTATAAATGCAAGGACTAAAATCCAGAATTCTTCTATCCTCAAAAGATAACAGATTCCACCAAATTAGGCATAAAATTGTATTTATATATTACCTCAGGTATACAAATGAGTGGCAAAGCTCCAGGTGAATTCTGTGTATTACCTCAGTAAAGGTACTACGAAATCTTTAGTAAGGCATTTCTATAGCAATGCAAAATAAACAAATTTTAAACACGAGATACCAGTAGCACTTAGACACTCTTCTACACAGTAATTAAGTTTATTCTGAGCCTGTAAAGCTTCATGGAACATTTGGGTAAACACACTATTAGAAATATTATTTTTATAAGAATCACAGCAGCGAATATACCATGTGGGAGTTGCAGCAGTAGACCCCAAAGAGGGAACAATACTACCGAGGAGGAAAGCCACCTCCTGTTCTGTATTTCATAATGTGAAGAAACTGTGGAGAGTTTGCTGCTTAATGGCTTTAAGTTGAAGGCAAAGTCAGCAGTCATGATTCCAAGAGCTCATTTGTTTGGGTCAAGCAGAGAAAATCGTCAAACACAGTTATAAACAAGGCTATAGAGACAAGGCAAACGACGCAGTTACACCAGGTTCCTGACTGTTTTACACTCAAATTGACATTGTTCCTGGGGGGTGAGGAAGTGGGAAGAAAAGGGTACTCTGAAGACTTAACTTACTTATTTTGAACTTTCTGCTGCTCCTATTCAAGGTAACGTAAATCTGGCATAGCTGAATAAAAAAAGGAATAGAATTCATCCAGCTAGGCTAATTTTTCTTAATACAGCTTAATTAACCTGTACAACTCACTGTCATAAGCTAGCAGCAAGGTTAAAAGGTTAATGAGATTCAGGATAGTTTTGTAGGGTCAGTACGCACAGCTATGTTAGATAGGATACAGGTGCATGAGATACTGCACCCACCAGGTTGTTATTCACATTCTGTTTCAGGTTAAGAAAGTATCACAGAGAATGTTGATTTTTATTTGGGTTTCTCTCACCAATGTGCAAGAAAGAGCACGGGTCAAGATAGGGAGGCTGAGCAGACACAGCATTAGTTCGTTGTGCTGGAACATCCCCTTTCTTCCTTGCTATCTAGCACCAGAGTAAACAGGTGCAAGAGACTAATATTGGTATTAGCAGACCAAAAAGAAAGAGTGGCCAACAGCCATATTACAAAGAAAAATAACGTTTTCTTTGCAGGGTTTTTTTGCGTTGAGGTTTTTTTCCTTTTTTTTTTTTTCCCCCTCCAGAAAGCAATACAGCTCTTACTGTAAGCACGAAGACAAACTGCAGAGAGATGTCATAGACTTTCAGCCTAAACCCAGACATTGACTTCCAAACATCATTTTGGCTACCGAAGATTCAGCTGCATCAGTCTCACCAAACACGGTTAGCAAAATAATTCCTTCGATATCTCAGTGTCAATAAGTAGCTTAGTATTATTGCTAATGTTCCTATAAAAATATGACCTTCACCACCTAATAACTTTACTTTGCAAGAAACCCTGACATTTTCAGTATGCAAATCCAACAGATTTTATGGCAAATGACCATAGGCATGACAAAGTATGACAAAGATGATGTCGCTACTAATTCATTTCAAGGAAGACAGGATTTCACTTCCTGTAAGTGCACTGCAGGAATTAATGTTACAATATTATGATCAGCACTGTTTCCATGTGGAGCCTGGTACCCATACAAATCCTGCATGTAGATAAAGAGCATCAGTGATATCCTACAAGGTTCCAGATAACGAGAATACAGACCCTCTTTTCTGTCTTTTTGCCAAATTTTTTTTTTTTTACTTTTCTGAAGAGACGCAACCAGGGAACTTAGGACTCTCAGATCAGTCTCCAACAAACTTGCAGTTGCTTGGTACCCAGGGTCAACTCCAAAATCCCGTAAAGCAGCAAGGCTCCCTACATTTCAAGAGGATAACATAGAAAACAAATGAGTTGCTTAGAGCTTGCCACTTATAAGTGCTGGCTACGACAGTACAGATGAAATCCTGTTTCCCCTCAGGGCCAAAACGCATACACGGTTCGGTGAAGGTACCCAACTTTAGATGCTAAACCAGTCACCGAATATAAACAATCCTCAGCACCGTATAGAAGCCACAGTTTCACTGTCAGCTTGGTACTCCAGCTGCTGTGCCTTGTCCCCGAGCAGCAGCCTGAATCTCATCCTTTGCATCTCAGCCTTAACAGGAGGAATAGAAGATACTCTACTCCAACAGCCTCCTGCCTTGAGCCTGTACAAATGCCTTTGCTCTTCCTGCTCTTCCACAGTGCCTGTTCCAACACTATTATTCCACAGCTTTAAAAAAAGAGAACGGATGGAAAGAAATCACACAAATTGACACTCAGCCAAACCAAGAAGCAACTGGAATTATACATTTTTTACCTGAAGCTGACCTATACAGACGTGCTTAGGAAAAAACAGATTTTGAGTGCACCTATAATGATCAGTCTTGCATAGACTATAAAAGGTGAGCTACTGCATTTAACTGATAAAAGCAGGGCTAATCATATTTAACACTGATTTCATTTTTATATTTATTAAAAACAATAAAAAGCCATTATGAATATTGCACAACAGATCATATAATAATTTCTGCTAAACGGAATAGCTCTTTTTTATAGCATATCGTTATACTCTTCTTTGACTTTCTGTAAAACACAAGCCATAGTACTTCCAACTCTTGATGCTGGCATGCAATCAATTACTTGTGGTCAAACTGGGGCATAACTCTAGAAAGTCATTCAGTCGAAACAAACATTTCCAGGAACAGAGAATATACTTGCCCCAATATGTAATTTTTCTTAATGTTAACATGTTTTGTGCTTATTTTTTTTGCTCTCTCCAGTCTACAAACACTGGATCCCTTAACTTTTTTTTTTTTTTTTTTTCCTTTTCAGCTAAGAAAACACCTGATTCATAGTCCATTTATACTAGCGGAAACTCTCCCTGTGAATATCACTACAAGTTTCTCAGTCTCTGCCATTCTTAGTGTTTTCTAAACATATACGTATGAATAATAAAGAAGCCTCCTGATAGACCGACTATCAAAATACTCAAACATAAAATTTTAGATTTAGGGAGAAAAAAGGAGCAAATCATTCATGTTTTAAGCCTACTCCATTTTCCTGGGTTCTAAGTGAAACCACTTTCATTACGTTTTCAAAGCAAATATTAATCACAAATCGAAACATCTGAGAGGAGCCTAAATGACATATATTTTTAAATAAAGGTATTATTTAAGACATCACAGAAAGATATACACCTCTGCAAACCCACACCAGTTATTTCGATGGTAGTGTTGTTTAAAGGACAATGATTGAGCTCTTTCATCTGGTTCAAATACAGGATCATTTCCAGTAGCACTGCCTGAGCCGCTACATTGGATGGAAACTGGCGGGAAGGAGAAGCCAAACCCCAAACTGTACTGATTCTGTTAGGCTACATGATAAAAGCTCATCTGCACCCACAGAGGAGCCCAGAGAGACAACGGCAGGAGAGGGAACCCAAATAACACCCTGCCCTGGCTCCTCCCAGGCTTGTCCACCCATGCCGTACACGAGATCAGCGCAGTCTGTCGGGTCATCTCATTAAACTCCATTTCTAACTCTCTCTTGGGTGAGGAACTCCCCATTCTATGTGCCTGTGTGCTCTTCATTCATTCCAGTACTTTTGGCTTCCTTCCACTCTCCTCAGCACAGCATTGCTGCCTTGATTCAGCCAGTTCAATAGCACACGGACATGCTATAAACTGCAGCAAAGTTAATGAGGTTAAAATAAAAACAAACAAAAAAATTAATAAAGGCTTGATAAACAAATAGGTGATTTCATAAAATAAGGTTTAAGTACCACCAAAGGTGCTGAAACCAATGGGATGAAAACCTTCTCTCTGCAGAGGGACAGAAAAAAGCAGTTGAAGTTTGGAGTGGAAGAGGCATACACATCTTAAATTATATCTGCTGCAGAGGAAAGGTGAAACATGAAGCCACAACCTCGCATAGCTTGATAGCCCACACTCTTGACTTAATGGTAACTCTTTTTGCCCTCTTTGGCAACTGATGTAGAGAAACCTGCTTGACACAAATTTTACTTTGCCAGAACAATTTAAGAAGCAGTCAGGCATAAAAAATAGAGTCTAAGGAATAGATCTAAACCAAACACATGCACTCCTTTCTGATAGTCAGTGTGTCTTTTCATCATAGAGAGCACCTCTGCCTATTACCAAAAAGATGCCAGTTATGTTACAAGTTCCTTTTAGATTTGTAGTTATTGCTGCTATATTCTCCATGATCACTGTCCATCAGTCTAAATTACTTGCATCAGTAGTGGAGTAAAACACTAACATTATACATTTATATGAATCATCTGAACTAGAAACGGTTTTGTTTATTTGGGTTTTTTTATGACATAAAATAGACCTAAGTGTCGGATAGAAGCATCCTTAAATTTGGATATAATTTTTGTACTACCTCTACTGCTTTAAAATACAATATGCTAATAATACTCTACAAACTTATGAATCTAAAGAACACAACCTATGTGGGGATTGAAATTTCAATGGCAATATGTTTATTATATTAAAAATTATATTAAAAACCAAAGTAATTTTGTTCTGAATACTTCTTTTTAATTGCCACTTTGGAAAACATCTTAAATTCCAGCAAATTAGGAAGTAAAATAATACTTTTAAAAAAAAAATATTTTCATTCTAACGATGTTCCATGTACCTGGAAAATGTCTAAATTATGTTCTCTAAGCATCTTTCAAATCATGGACTAATTTGATGTAGTTTCTAAAAATCTTATATTATTCTACTTTTTTTCGCAACAAATAAACATATGCTTAGAAAGCCATTTGATTCTTAAATATAAAGTCTGCTTTATATACTACATCCCTATACTAGCAATAAATATGAAGTCAATATCTTCTATGAGACATGACAAAGTATTGAATGTTATAAGTAGGTCTATAGAAAACATTGCATATGTGAGTGAAAGCAAAAACTGACAGAAATCCTCACCAGCAGGAACAAGATTATCTAATTCTGGTGGAGACAGTATTCAAGCTTTGCTGAAAAGTTCACAGACAACTTTCCTGGAAGTTCTTGCTGCCACTTCAAGGTTTTGAATTTTATATAAAGATTAATCTTATGCTGTTGTTTAAATGGTAATTAGAAAAGACAAAAATAATGTACTTTTAAAATGTTCTAAATGTACAAATGCCTCCTATGAATTGTGACTGTTCTTTGCCGTCCCTTTAAACCTTTGATTTAGCAAAGTACTTGAAGTACTTAATTTTAAATATATGGATAGTCCCATTAAATTCATTAAGAGTCAAATATGTGCTCAAAGCTGAATGTTTAGTGAATATAAATTCCCAAGAATAAATAGAAAACAATCTAAGAAACAAGTTTAGTACCTGATATGTTTATTAAAGTAGATCTTAATAATGCAGTAATTATTATTTGCAAAAAAAAAAATAATTTTGAAATCATAAACACAGCATTTGCATGAGGGACCTTCTCTAACCGTCATTTAAAGTGAGCTAGATGAGACCACAGGAGTTGTGCTTAGTCAAAAGTCACCCATAAGCTAATGACACAGCCTGAATTTTGAGCCCATAGATCATTAGCTATTTTCCCTACTTGGAAGAACATGTTCACCTCTGATTTATACGTAAAAGAATTTTTCAAAGCATAAATTAGACTTGGACTAAAACATCTAGTATAATTTAACTTGGGAGGGATGTTGGGGAGGATTATTATTGTTTTTTTCTTCATAGTAAAAAAGTCATAGAAATCACAGAGGTATTCTGAATTTGCATATAATAAATAACAAAAAATTGTAGTAGCCTGTGCACAGGGTGCATTTTTTTAAAAATCAGGTTTAATTTCACTCTTAAAATGTTATTTAAAACTTCCTAAAAAAAGCTATATGAAAATTTCTCTTAAAAAGTAGCCCAGAGATCTCAGTCTGTTTACCTACTGGTATTTAAATCATGCCTAGAGGTCCAAAATGTCAATGTCCAGGCAGAACTGCACAAATGTGATTTTAAGACAGAGAAAAAACCCCCACCCTATTTGGAGCACAAATACAGGTTATGGTGCCTAATTTTAGCTACCAATATTTCTAGGCTCCCCAGTGACTGAAGCTTCATTTTTCTATGAGGATCCAAAACCAGAGGCCTGCTCATTGTACCATTTCTTAACAATGACCTTTTCCACACCACTATCCTATTTATAGAATGAGTAGTTGCATCTATGGAGTGCCTGACAACATATGTTAATTAGATATTTTGTTCCACATGAAAACTATAAATGCAGGTCTGTTTTTTTGGTTTTGTTTTGTATTTGCTTTTCTTTTATTTACTATGCCCTTGCCCCGCAAATTTAGTTCCACCGAATGCCGCTCCTGAATAGGATTCACTCTCCCATGAGCTTCCTGCAACACAGTCGCAAGGCCGTTAGACCAAAATAAAAGAATGGAGTTTGTTGTCTTGGCAAGGATTCAAAGCAAAGAATCTCTGAAAGATGCAGGGAGGAAGTTATGAGTTAATAAATCTATAAATTAGAGACCCTTTCATGAGGGTACCAAGCTCCAGCATTGGAAATTACACAGCCCGCTCCCCTTATCTCCACCTCCTTCCCCAGCCTCCCAGGATACAGAGGCAAAGAAACATGAATTTCAGCTTGACAGTGAGGAGAGACAAGAGGGCTAAAAAGCCTAGATCCATGATGCAGAGCTACAGGATAGCTGTTTCTATAGCGGGAATGGCCATGCTCTAGCAACAGAAGCAGCAATTAGGCTGGCCACAACATCTGATTTTCTGCTTAGTCTTTCAATGGAAAGGCTAGTTTTGCAGAGAACTAGCAACAAGCTCCAGCAGGCAAAATGTGTACTTAAGAGTTCAGTTTAGGTTTCATCCCCTCAATGAACTTGGAATTTAGGGATTTCCCATTTATTTACAAGCAAGCTGCTCATAAACTGGTAAGTAGGTTGATTAATTGGCAGCAAATACCTATTGACATAAGCTCCCTTCAATTAAAATATAAGAAGGGCAAATACGCACAGCAAAGAGATTACACCAACAGGATTGATCATCAGGGCAACAAGTCAATCAATAGCTACGTGAAAACCCAATGGGGCTACACAGGTCAGTTCAGGTCCAGTTATACTGACACTTCTTTCCTACCCTGATGTTAAAAGGCTGCAAAGTAGGGAGATGGACTACATATATGCTTTTTAAAGGGACTTTTATGCACTTAAAGTGCTGAAAAACAAAACCTAAATACAAATGTTTCTTCTTCTACTCAATTTATGACTTAATGTGACTTCTGTGCTGATGAAGACTGGTGGCTTAGCAAAATAACCCATAATTTTACCATGGTAGTACACCACCCTTTCATTCTTTTCTTACCCACCTATCTTATATTTGTGTGTTTAGGTGAAGGAGCCTAAATACTCTGTGGTATTTGTCTTATTTTTCCCACCTGTAAGTTCTGAGGGGGAGAAGAGAACAGGTGGTCTGTTGACCACCCTATTTATAACATCTCTAACATCTTGGAGAGGCATTAGAAAGGGTTGGAATTTGGCTAAGTACTTCACTTCCAAAATTCCCCTAAACACAACCTGGCAGGAGGGGAAAAAAAAAAAAAAAATTCTATCTCTCAAACATAAAAAAATCTAAACCAAATGAAGTATTTCCCTGTTCTAGTTACAGGTGTTTGCTACAACCTCACTTAATGTTCTTCAGGTTCTGCAATGTGGAATTGTGTGTGCAGATTTCTGCTGCAGAAGGAAATAATTCACAGAACATTATATGAAAATACGTAACGCTCAGGAAAACAGTTGAAACAGATAGATGAGAGGGGAAACATTTGAGCATCAGGTAGAGGATCTAGAATAATAGTCCTTAATAGATGTTTTTATAATCACTTACTACCATCAATTCAGTGCTAAAATAGGTGGATTTGCCTGGGAATAGACCCACCAAAGCAGGTATTGGGGGGAGGGTCTCATGGTGGGAAGGAGAACAGCTAGCTCGTTTTTCCTTTCCTTTCTTTCCTTCCTTTTTTTTAAATGGTAACTAAATCACTAAATATAGCTCAAAGCAGCATGCTCTCCCTTAGAAAATTCCTTTGAGAGAGACCAGATAGCAAGCAACATCTTAGCCCCAATACTGTTAGAAATAGCTATTACTATTGCCTGCCAATTTTACATGATCAGAAAAAGTCTTAATAACAGTTAGCTCAGGAGTTTACTTGTAATAAATAATCAACTTTCTCATGCACCCAAGCTCCATTTCAAGGTTCAGTGATTCAAAAACATTCTGTAGTTGTGTGCCTTAAATATTAGGCATATTTTAAGGTCAAAACCAGACAAAGGATTGAACATTGAAGAGTAAATGGATTTGAAAAACAGGAAATCAATTTTTATTATCCAGCACATATTCTAGACCACAAATTAATTAAGGCTGTGTATTGTTAGTACAAAATGGATCATATATTGGGTTTACTTCATGCAGTAGATTTAGTGTGTAACATTCAAGATGAACCAAAATACACTTCTTGCCCAAATTATAGTATAAGCTTTGCATGCCTCACCAAATAGTATAACTGTTTAAGACTTAAACCACTTTCTCCATATTTACAATATTACATGGCATGAGTCTAAGGCACAAAACTGTGGAATTTGTTCCATTATCCTTTTGGACTTTTACAGGTTTTGTTTTTTGTGATCAGTGCATGCTGTCTTCCAATCTGAAGCTGAGAGGCATGAAAGTATAATTAAAATACATCACTGGAGATGAGAAACAGACAAATTAATTGGCTTGGAAGCCTAATTTATATTCTTTAAACATTTATGAGGATGCTAAAATGAACAAAGGAATATCTCTCCAAAAGAATCATTATCACCTTCATTGTAACTTTTTATGCTACCTTTGAAAAATCTCTTGGTATCTAATCACATGTTGTAAATAATGCAGTGCTAATTATAATTTGCCACAAGGTGATGTCTCAAGTTCTGGGAGGCTTCCTTTAGTGAATTCATAGTGTTAACAAGAAGCAAGACTATCTTCATAAAGCCAGTAGGATATAAGTTTGGGTTTTGGGTTTTTTTTTGGTTTTTGTTTTTGGTTTTTTTTTTTTAAGAAAACATGATTACCGCTGGAAGTATTAGATGCTTGAAAATAATGTATGAGTCCTAAAGATTTTTTTGCTCCCTCGTCATAAACCTGCTTAGTAAATTATTTTAAACTGCAGTTATTTGGAAAAAAAACGTTATTGAAAGTGTCAGTTCTAATGAAATACAAATGGCAACAATTCAGCTTTGCCTCTACAAATAACTCAAGGGTAAGCACGCCCCTACCCAGCCAGGAAGGGACGAAGTCAGTGTCAGGAAGAGGCTGACTAGGTATGGGAGGCTGCAGGTTTCAGGGCAGGACTAATTGCGGGTGGCAACAGCACGAAGATGGGGAAAAATGGCTAGTCCCCGTAGTTCATTTTATTTCTCCACGGCACTGAAGGTTGGTCCCCACCCTTGAGATGAGGAAACACAGTTGTGCCTGTGGCACAAGACAGCCGCGCGGTGTTCCCAACCGGCATTACCTTCTGAAATTCTTTTACCAAATCGGACCGACATTCTCTTTAGAAGAGGCAAGAGGACGGGTCAGCAACTGTGCAGATGTGGGGATTTAGTCAGTACGGGACTTAGCTACCTACCACCCTTTCCATTCGGAGTCTGCCCAAACCCAGGCAGAAGCCCCTGGCTACCCAGAAGTTATCTGCGTTACATGCAGACAGAGAGTCTTGGACCCAATCCTGCAGGTCTGTTAAAGCCAGCATCACTGCTAAAGCCGGTGGCAAAATTCCCACTGAAGCGAGTTGTGGAGATGAACGCGCTTGTGTTCCTTTGTAGCAGGGAGTACCGTTTTATACCCACTCAAAAGAGGTATAAAATACATATGCATTTAACAGCACTTTCCCTCGTGTAAGTAATTAAATCTATGTGAAGATTTGTGCCCAATACCTTTTTAAAATTAAATGTCATTCCACCACATCATAAGAGTTACCACAATTCACTATATTACTGAACGCGTGTTTTTCTTAGTACTTTTTAGGAGAAATGCAACTTACAGTAGTTATTTGGATGCTTGATTAGAGAAAGTGTTTTGTCTCTTTTAGTGCTTTATAAAACTGAATAAGAATATAAATGCAACCTAGTTTATCTCCATTCTGTTTGGTTTGTTACTACAGGCTCACAAATGCTTGTGGAAAAGGTTTATGAACTGCTTATAGTAACACGTGTCCACTCATAAAATAAATGCTTTTATGTTTATAAGTTTTTCCCACCTTTCTTACTACATTAAGGAAGTACAAATCACGATTTACAGCAATTTGGGAAGGGGAATGTACTATTTAGTTTCATTTTTATTGTCAAGTATATTATTGTAGTAGCTTATGAGAGAGCTTATGAAAGTATTCTTGTTTTTACAGCGTGTTGAGATGGCCAGCTATTTTTCAGTCTTTGGCAAATAAGCCTAAATTTATGTTAAACTTACTATTTTCATAAGTCTCATTCTATAAATTTCTGGTCATTTTGATTGCTGCAGGACATTTTTCCTAAAAGTTTCCCCCTCCTTGACTTTCTCATGCTACAAGTCATTTTTTGAAACTGGACAAAAATCAGATGTCATTTCAAATATGCACACAGTGTAGCTTTTTTGACACTACTGTTTGTGCATACAGGACTTTATGTAAAATTATTAACATTTTTTCTTTCTTTTCCTCAGGAATGAAAGATGGAGGAAAAAAGAAGCAAAGGTGACTTTTATGATGAATGATGCATGGATACCACTGTGCTAAGAGATGTAAACTTCTGCATGGAAAATTTATGTAGTTGAAAATTATGTAAAGGAAAAATCAATTAGAATACCTTTATGACTCTTATTCAAATCATCTGTATCCCAGCAAAGTGCCATCTGGCCTAATATTCTGTTTCCAAGAAAGACCAGTAGATCCATTGAAGATAACGGTACCTATAACAATTGAATGCTATTCTTTTCCATACTACAGCTATTTTGGAGAGTTCTAATTTAGAGGTTATATTTGGACTCTCATGCGTAGTAAGTCTATGCCTGTCCTATGGATTGTATAATACTTCTTTGAACTTATTTCTGTTTTCAGTTGCACATCTCCAAAAATAAGACATTTTGCAAGTTAAACATGCATTGCCTAAAAAATACTAGGTTTCTCAGTTTTTTTAAATGGGACACTGGATAATTTCACGGAGTTCCCTTATCCAGTTATAGCAGAAAGAAATCTGTGATTAATTTTCTTAGCACCACTTATGTCTGTATTAACACATCATATTATCCACCTTTTCCTGAAAAGCAGACTCAGTCTTTGCAATCTTATTTTGCTTAGTTGTTTTCTACCTCAGATCATCTTCATTGTTCTTTTCTGTACTTTTCCTTGATGCTTTCTTTCCTTTGTTTGTTTGTTTGTTTGTTGTTGTTGTTGTTGTTTGTTTTGGGTTTGGGGGGGTGGTTTGGGGGGGGTGTTTGTTTTTTGGGTTTTTTTTGTTTTGTTTTGGTTGTTTTTTTTTTTAAATCAGTACAGATTTCATCAGCTGGAAACAATGTTTTAGTTTATCTGAATTCATTCATCATGATTCTCAGACCAATGGCTTCCTGCATCTGGTTGTTAAGTATCTATCTCAAATTATTCAGATGACAATGTAATAGCGCACCTCTCTTTTTTACTCTCTTTCAACTGAGTCCTCAAAATTTTAGATCTGCTCGTCAAGCTCTTAATTTATTATTCATGATATCCTGGGATTTTTTGTCCATCTTCTTATGTAGAAGAGAATTTCCCTTCCTTCCAAATCTCATAATTCTTGCCCTCTTATCTCATTTTTTTTTTTTGGGGGGGGGGGGTTGTTTGTTTGTTTTTTTTATTATTATTTTTATTATTATTATTATTATTATTTTTTTTTTAAATTTTTAAGGGCTGTAGCATGAATAAATCTAGCAGCCGTCTTGCACTTACTATACTGTGGATTTATGAGTTAGTCATATTGAATCTGGATATCTTAGGCACTGCTATTTCAACAGCACTACAAATCTATATTTTTTAATATGAAAAAGGCATTATATGTAAATACTTAAAGAAAAAAAAAAAACTACCTTTGGGTATTCAGAAGAATACTCATTTCAGTTCCTTGTCACTCATAACAAGTTGTTTCCTGTTTGGTTAGAACAGTTTAGAAACTTAGGTGGGTGTTACAGACACATTTTTCTTTTTATGAAAGGCATTGATCAAAGGAAGAGGGCAAATCTTGTTCATATAAAGGAGGACAATACCACAACTGATCAACTAATAAATCTTTCTGCATCACTGACACCCAGAAAAAGGTAAACATGCACTTAACTCAGACTCAGAAAACCCGTAATCTGATAAATTGAATTTTGTATATTGCTTGCTTTGATTAAGCCTTAATTCCATTCAGAATCAAATGATAAGCCTCTCGGGGTTGAATTCATATTTACTTGAAAATTCTATGAAGTAATTTACTTAGCTTATTAGAAAAAAAAAATATTTGAACATCACCCAACATCTTAGTATTCCTGATTATTCACATCAGTCTGGGACTAGCAAAATCCAGAATCCTTCTCGACCAGGCAGCCTAGCCATATACTATAAACATTTCTAGTGTAACTGCAACATGGGATCCTGCAGAAGACTGAGAAGACACTGAAATAATCCTTGTGCACACATTAGTGATATCAGCCCAGGAAACACTTCTTCCTTTTCCTGTGTCAAAGTGGGATTTTGCTTTACAGAAGGTGCAATATAACTGAAATGACACAAATGTTGCTTAGAAAGGAAGCGGGGGGGGGGGGGGGGCAGGGAGAGAAGATACATAAAGATATATAAAAACTCCACCTTCTTTGTGGCCCACCAACATCCAAAGGTTGGATTTTAAATATCAAGCATCTGAATAGAGAGGACATAATTGTGAATATCCAGTATATTCAAGAGAATATCCACCTGTGTGTGGAAATACCTTAAACATTAAAAAAGTAAAATTTGTCAGGCACACACATTGCAAGCTATCCTCTCAGCTGTAATGAGAACATCAGAGGGAGTTCAGCTCTCACTTCTTGCTTTAGGTGTAAAATTCAAATATTGACAATATAGCTATACTTTTATTATGTATTCTGAACTCAGTGCCCAAAAGAGTTGAGCTAGTTCTTCAACAGCTGAATTACCTGGAGAATTTCAGCAATGTACTGTTAAACCCTCAATCATTCAGCCAGGTTTTGGTCCAAAGACATATCTGGTCCAGTTAAAACCAATGTCATTTCTGCATCTGCTTGCCTAGCACCCTAAGGCACTGAAAACTCAATTCCACATTACTGCTGAGCTGCTGAGGTTATGCTGTGAAATTCGATATGCATTATTCCTTGTGATGATCCTGTTGTTTCTTCCTACACATCCATCTCTGCACAAACCTAGCCTGACTCTGATCTACTATACACTCCACAAAGAGCAGAAACACTTCAGTAACAGCACTTAAGTGAAAGATGGCCTATAGACCTTTAGTCTGGATGTCTATGACTAAGCATTATCCCTCTGAATTTTGGGACCACTAACAGCAGAAATGCACTAACCATAAGATCGGGGCACATTCTGCACCGTTCCTTTACCCTCTCGTTATTACCGTCATAACAATTTCATTATTTATACACTGCAAACAAAGCAATCAATATTAGTAAATGGAGATATGGTCATAAAATATTATAATTTCACATCAGTGAACCTGGCCACAGCTTGCTTGTTCCCATTTGTTATACAAGGAGCTGGGCGGGGGGGGCATCTTCAAACTCTGAGCTTTCTGTTACAGACATTTACATCCATCATTCCACTTTGACAAAAGCTGAATAATCATATACAGAAGTTGATTCTAAGATTGACAGCTACCCCAAAGGTATGTTACAAAAGGGAGATATGTCTCAGGAATTTCCTCAAGAGGCCAACCATTTCCACAGGAATTCTATATTTACTTGTAGAATTTCTAAAGGTCAACCTAAAGCTAGAGCAAATATGCCAACTTTGGATTGAAAGGGAAGAAAAAAGAAATAAACCTTTCCCTGAACTTTTAATCACCTCTAAAAATATCCCCCCAATTGCTTTTAAATTGGAAATTGTTTAGTTATGGAGTATAGCTGAGAATATGGCCAGGTCTTTAGCTTTTTTTACCTATTATTTTTACCTTTTTCCTTTAGAGAAAAATTGATTTTTAGTTTACATCTCCTTTCATAAAGGATGCAGGTCAGAAAGTCCCTGCCCTGTTTTTAATTTGATGTGCCACCAACGTCAGCAGCACAACACAGGTCTGTAAAAAGAATGCCTTACTTATACTCTTTCCAGTGGATGGTTGCCTGAGTACATATTGGATAATGAATTAATAAAAAATAGTTACTTTGAAAGGCAAAATCCACCAGAGATTGAAAATTATAATATAGAATTAATCAAGAATCTAAATAGCTTATAAATATTCTAATTATATTCTTTTGTTGACAAAATATCTAAGTTTGCATGTTTAGGCAATAATGAAAGGAAAAGTTTGATATTTTATACTCATAACATTTATGTCAATTTTAAAAAGCACATGAAGTAGATCAAACTTCCAAGGCTTTGTACGTATCAATTTTTTTTATAAGCCTATATACCTAATACTGTGCATATATGAGAAAGTTTATCTGCACTGACAAATCTCTGTGGACGTATGTACAGTAACTGACATACATCCACGTGATACTCATACAACATGCAGCTATAATCTAAATACTGACTTTGAAATTTTGCCTATCCTCTCCTCAATCTTCACCCACCTCTGTGTGATGCTTAGCCAGTCCTTAATTTGTAGGACTTGAGGAAAAATTTGGATCAGGGTAGAACATCCTATTCTATTTGCAGAGATAGCTTGTGTAGGAGAGCAGTACTGTGAGGAAAACGTCTGTGTATCTCATGAAAAATATATGCAGGTACCAGAGCAGCGAGAAAAGAGATTAATTTGAAATGAGAAGTAATTGCTCCTGCTTGTGGTATCATAGTTCTGGTGGGACAATGCAAAGTATCATTTGGTGCTGTATCAGATATACTATCAAGTGCAGTCTTCTGTCCTTGAAGTTAGAAATGGCTTTGGGCCCTGAATGAGTGTCTGTAAGAGATATTCCTACCCACTGACCTAAGAGGTGCAATGTCAGCTCTAGAGTTCTAGCTGGGAAATTCTTATAACATCAGAAGCCTCACTTACTTCTTTTTAATTTGTCTTAATGCTGAAAAATGCAGAATAAGGGTAGCCAGAGCTTGTAGCCTGCCACATGCATCACAAACATTATAGATAGCTAAATTATAGCTGTTTATGTGTATATAATCCCCACTGATGACAAGCTATTTACAAACTCAGCAGAATTTGAGTTTGACAATCTATATTATGTGAGATTTTGCAAGAACAGAAGAAAATCCCTGCTGAACCAGGGACAGCAGTTACAGCTTGCTGAGTCTCTGTTAAAAAGAAATACAAAATTCCACTTGCACCATTTTAAAATATCAATGATTTCAGCAGAAGGTGATGTAAGGCAGAAACAACTATTCCTTAAAAAAAATTTTAAAAAATGCAGAAGAATGTTACAAACCAGAATAAGAATACTCTTCATTTCCTTCTGAGATATGGACTTCATGTTTTAGCAATGGAATTATGGAAAATGTTAGGATAATCTTCAAATATCTCTACTGAAGATTCAGGACTCTTTCTACTCTTCCATAAGTAGCTTTTCATTTGAGAAAAAGAATGATGAAATAGCAATGCCAATTGTGTTTTTTGCAAGGAGTATAAGCAAAGTTTACACTGAATGCCTCCTAAGAAAATATGCATTTATTTTCCATATGAAAAAGTTTGAAGGGAATTCAAAAGAAATGTTCTTTTATTTCAATAGAATTTTGACACCTCATCAAGAAGTCTCTAATAATTTACCACATCCAGTTACATTGGTATAGGGAATGAAACATGGGTGAAGGGTCTGCAGATAAAAGAAAAGGATAGATGGTAAAACAGTGGGACATCAGGGTAAATGAAGGAGACGTTATAACACAATATAGGGTTTTTTTCTTTGTCTTTTATAGAATAGAAATAAATAAAATGAAACAGAGGTGGGAAAATAAAAGCCTATAATGCTTGTGAAAAACATAACAGTAACACCTTAATCTGAGTTGTGCCACCATTCCAAAAGGACCTAAACTATCAATATATTGAAGTACCTCCATGAAATACCCAGGAGGAATCAGAACTTTCAGGCCTGTGCTTCCAGGTGTGTGTAGTGCTGGCACATGTTAATCAGAATTTCTTAGGCTGCTGTAGAGCTGTGGAAGATAAATAGGAGAAAAGCAGGGACGGGCAAGTTGATATCATTCACGCACAGCTAGTTACTGGTCTTACAGCCTGCCATTCTTAGAGATGAATAAAAGAGGACGGTAATCTTCAAGATTTGCAGTAATAGCTGAACTGCTGTATGTCCAGGGTGGGAAGTAAGAATATCTTTATTCACTATACAGATCACATGCAACTCGTGCTGTATGTCATGTGCTAGGTGGTGATAATGGGCAGGTTTGTTGTTTCTTTAAGAAAACTTTAATTAACATTATTGTTTGTTAAACATTTTCTATAGATATTCACTCTCGAAACACAATATGTCACTGACATCTGATAAAGGCTACCCCATGCGTATCACTCCATACCAACAATCACCTTAGCTTTTCTTCATCACTTACCACAGTTTTTATTTAGAAGCTTCCTGGCATCCTAATGGCATTCATCTAGAAAACTGCTATCCCGCCCTGCCTGTATGCCTCCGCCTGAACTTGTTTTTGAACAATATTTCTACTCTGGGCAGAGCTCACCCACAGTTCTGCAGCAGAGGAAATGCCGTTCCAACTCCTCAGGGAAAAGCCATAATTAATCTCTTTGTTAGTTTTTTTCCTAGGGAAGCACCTGTTTCTGATAGCAGATTTTTTTTTTTTTTCCCCTCCTGTACTGCAAGCTTTCTTTCAAATAAAACAGTCATTTCCAATGCATGTCACTTTCCCAGATTACTTAAACTGCAGATGGCCAACCAAAGTAACAGGGTTGGAAACATTCCCTGGCCCAGCTCATAACTGCAGAGGTTGGATGCTGTATTTATATTTATTCCCATACCTTGAGTATTACATGAACCAACGGGAAGAGACACAATCACACAGGAAGCAGCAAAATTTAGGGTAGGGACAGGCTCAACAGAACTGGAGGAGTCTTTTGTCAAAGATCCAGATGAAGGCAAGCAAGGTCTTCTTCACATATGAAAAACATTTGACTGTCTCCTCTACCATCTTTTTTTCTCACGGTGATGTATCTTCTTCCATGTGTGCCTGAACCCCGTGCCAAACTGTTGTATGTCTGAAGCCACATTGTCAGCTGTAACTAATAGTTCTTGTTGTAGAGCTGTTGCTGACCTAAACTTTTTCTGACAGTGATTTCACCCCATTCACGTGATTGGTGTCTCCTAGAAAGTGAATGTGTCAGATGTGATTGCTGGAGTAAATTGATGCATGCAATTCAGCTGCGCATACAACGGTCCTGTTCTTAGCATGGATATTTCAGCAAATGTTATGTCAGATGCATATCAAGCATTTCATTTATCAGGGATGTACATCTTTAACAAACACAGCCAAATCTATATCCAGCCAAACATGTGAATGGAAATACAATCAGTGTGTTATGGGTCTTCTTAAACTAGAGATATATTCAATTCAGTAGGTGATTTATTTGCTAACTAAGAATGATGTATGTGATGTTGTGGATGATATACCTGACTTAGTTCAGCACCTGACAAATCCAATTCAGGAGGTGACACAAGGTATCATTTTTGCAGAAATATATCTGATGTACTAGGTTATGAATTTGATATAAATTAGGTCTTTTTCTTTGGTGAGCAATACTTTACTTTTCTCCTAAGGTATTTGACTGTAAACTGTATAGGATATACACGTCTTTCACATTAACTGCTAATAAATGACATGTCCATTATACCCTGTAACATTTATCCAGCCTTTTGAATGCTGAAATGAACAATAGGAAATGACAGAAGCATTGCTTTTAAAGGGTGCTTTTGACACAACATGTGAAAGATGGATATCAGATTAGCTAAAAGAGAAACACTGAACATCTGGTCTGCCAGCAACCAAAACCAAAAGCCTTTCTGCAGCTTTTCAATGAACTTTTACTAAAAGTCTGCAAAAGTATCAACTCTGCTTCTGAACATACTGGTTTGGAATTGCCTGTTATGAAAGAAAAAAGTAATCTTCCATGGAGATCAGTAATATTTTTTAATTTTGTTACAGTGATTTTTATAATATTTTGAAGCCATCCTGGACCTCTGCACGCACATATACTGAACTAAAGATACAGCACCTTGCCAAATGACATGATCCCACTCAAGCTTTTCAACAACAACAACAAAAAAATCCTTCATCCAATTTACATTACGGTTTTGACATTGCTATCATCAGCAAGAAAAAAGTATTAGCAGAAATGAAAGCTAAAGATATCGTCTGGTATTTTTAAAGTCCTTGCATCTATAATGTATTCATTGCTGGCCATGCATAGAGAAATGCATAGAGCCTAGCTAAAACAGCTTATGTTTTAAGAAGACAAGCGATACATGAAGGTCAGGGGAAAAACAGATCATACACAAACCACAACTTACTAAAAAAAAAAAAAAAAAAAGAATAGAGAATATTGCTTACTGAGGCACATTTTAGCTAACAGCCTTGTTCATTTAGCATACACTTTGCCAAATCCAGTGCATAGAACTACCAAGCTTCAGAATTACAGATAGCATATTCCACTCAAAGGACAAGCACTTTTCACTAACAACCATTGCTTCCTCAGAGTTTAATGCAGAGATGGACAAACTTTGTTTTAATTGCATTACACCAAGTAAGGCAATTTCCTATTACAATGAATCCAAAGGATCCTGTCTGGTTCTCAGGGCAGTTCTAGCATGGTCAGACCAACTTCCAGCTACACAAAGAGTAATTTAAGACCACCAGACAGCAGCGCTGCTGCTTCTTGACTTGCAGAATGCCACCAGAGCAAAAGTAAATAGCAAATTAGGTCTGATACTGTAACTATAAATGTCTACATATCAAAAGGCAAAAATAAAGGGGTATGAAGCTTAAGTTTTGAGCCCTCAGGCTGGATTGAAAGTAGGGGTGATCCGTCCCCCCCCCAGTCATATATAGCTACATGAGGCAAAATTACTACACCTCGAGGGCAACAATAGCCTCTTTGAGTTTTTCCTTGGTAAGGGAAAATGATCTAACCTATGAAAGCAAATACCTGTAGATTATGCAGATCTGGTTTTCAAAAGGTCTCCTATCTTACGTATCCACTGTTTTGAACTGATAGCTAGGTTAGAAGTGCATAGGCAATTAACAAATATTTTGCTACTGATATAAATTATGTTATTAAATTTGGGGGGAAGAAGTTGTTGATTCAAAGGTACTATAATAAGAGTTTGTCCATCCGTCCCCTCCGCAATCTGGTGACTTTTCATGTAAATTGGGCTTCTCTCCAGACATTTGAACAGTCAGCCAAACCCATAATGCTGGTGGTAACCTAAAGACCAAAACCAGAGCAAGACAAGTTTTCTAGAAGATGGATGCCTGCACTAAGGTGGTCAGAATGTCTTGGGCATGTGTCTTAATTCTAAAAACAAGGGGAAGCATTGGGCATGAAAAAATTTTGAGGTGGCAGCCTTGTTTTTAAAGGCTAGAAATCCTGGCTTAGACTGGTGAATGGAGTTGCAGGTTAAACAGCAGAGATATTGAAAAAGCCATGCAAGAGAAACCACTGAGTAAAGTCAGGGAAAGGTTGTTTGACACCATCATGAAAACATAGCCAAATCCACTCCAAAATCCACACATTCTGGGTCTAAAGACAGTGTAAGGAAAGGAAGCTCAATTTTTTTCATGGCACATCACAGATCGTGCTTCACACTTTCTATGAAGGAACTCCAAGTATATCAGTGCTTTAAAATGGACCTTAAGGATTAAAGCCTTATCCTTATGAAATTTAAAAAAAAAAAAAAAAAAAAAGTCTTTTACATTCATAAAGCCAGACTTTATTAGAATGAGATGTGAAACTGTTAACTATTTAGACAGACTATGTCTAAACAGACATAGTCAAAATAACTATAAAAGACAACAGATGAAGAAGGACTTAAAGCATGTGTTCCTATGCCTGTCTCCTGTTGTGCCCCTGCAAGACAAATTTTCATTTTCAGGCTTGTTTTCATTCAGCTCAATGACTTTCTGGTTTGCAGCAAATTCTGCATAAACCCCTCTAGATCTTCTATCTCCTCTGAGTCTTGACTGTACCTCTGTTCTCTGCTTCTCTCAACGGTCTTTCAGATTTTCTGCTCAAAATGCAGTCTCACAGATCTTTTCTGCAAGTCTTCCTCTGCTGCTTCTCCTGCGTGCCCTACCACATCATCTTTCCCAAGTGTTCTCAGCTGTTTTTTCCAAAATCAGACCATTTCACTGACTTTCTTAAAAAAGTATAACACAGAAAACGAGACTAAGGAATCATAACAGATCCTTCGACCCAGTATGAGCAAAAATTCATTATCATGTATTTAGACTCCAGTGCAATTCAGACATTAGAATTACTTGACTTGGGTCCATCTTGAAAAAGAATATTCTCATTTCAATTTAATTATAACATACATTATCCTAGCCCACCCCTGCTTTAAAAAAAAAAAAAGTGAGAGAAATACAGAAAGCTTGGATTTTTAGTCTAATTCTACCAATCAAGAAAAGGTTTGTTATACTATGTATTCCTGTCTACAGCTGTTAATTTCATAGTGAGAACATCTCATACTTAAAAGAACTGTACCAACTGGCTGTCTGATGTTTTATTAGTCATATACTTCTCATTGCTATGGATACCCTGAAAGAAACTAACCAGTGAGAAAGAAAAACGTGTTAATGAAATCAGGACACTTTTGGTGTCCAAATAGCACTAATACCTAAGCTCTCTGAAAAGAAACACTTGCTATTTTGATCAATATACCAGAGTTTGAAGGAGTTCTCCAGAGCTGCTGAATTCAGCTGCAGAGCCGTAACCCCAGAGCAGAAAGTGAGAGATCAAACATAACCAAGACATTCAGCATACAATGCAGAGAAACAACTTCAAGACAGTATTTTCTTAAGAAGCGCGCTCAAAATATTAAAAACAAACAAACCCCTACCAGGATTATGGTGCAAACAATCAAAATCCAATTCCAAGTATGTAGAAACAACACTTGAACAGAAGTCTATTCTTCCCACATTGCCTACAACCTCATCAATCTCTTCTCCTAGCACTTCAAAACACTGCAAGATCAAAAATCTCCTATCCTCACTCATTTTCTTCTCCCAGGAGAAGAGACCCATATTTTTATCTATCAGTTCTGATTGGCCTCAAGCTGTAAATATCCCCACCTGGCTTTCCACTTATAATTAGGGCAATTAGCCTCTGCCTCTCTGGGCTCATTGCCAGTGCAGTCCAGTTGATTTTTCCCTAAAGATACAGAAAGCTCTATCACTGGAAAAAGGCTGCAGCCACAAGCAAACAGAAGTACAAGACAAGAGAGTCCGGTGTGATATACTATGCTACGTGGTTCGCTCACTGATCTCACTCAGGAATATTCTTTTCTGCAGGTACAGACTAACTTGATTGTAAGTCATCTGAATTTTATAGAAGCCTTCCATGTACATCAGAAGGTTTCAGTCCAATCTGTTATCATCACAAGTACAACCTGGAAGATACTCTTCTGCCTTATTACATCTGTTATCCAGTCTGATTCTCACCTGATACAGGCTAGACTATTATTATTTTTCCAGTGTCTAAAACCAACACTCTAATTCAGCTACTTTTTTTTCTTTGCCAAACCCTGAAAGTCACTGTTACTGCACTTTGATTACTGCATCACTTTACACAAGGAACTTCAAATGAAAGACTCAAGTTTTTTTTAAAAAGAAAAACACCTCCCCATGGGAAGCCATAAAGTAAGAGTCACATAAGGTTTATTATAATGTATTGGATGACAGCTGAGTTTAGCCTAAAGATACACTTGAAAGATTGCATATTTTCATGCATCTAGAGCTGATAAAAATGTGCTCCTATGTGTATGTGCTAAGGTCTAAACTTTGATAAAAGGCAAAAATGTGGTTCTGAAATCTTATGTTGCATTCTGCCATCAGCAGTTTATTGCCAGCTGAAACGCAGTTTATAAACAGTGAAGATGGATCTAACAATTCATATCATTATGGTCAATCCATTCTTGTACTAGGTAAAATAAATTCGAGTTTCTTGAAAACTGCCTGTTAGGTGTAGAATTTTCCTTTATGGACTCTGAAGGCTATTTTATTTCTTCCACTCAGCTATTACTTTAGAAACATTCACCTCTAACAGTTAAGAAAAGAGGCTCAATATCATGTGATTTTTATCAGGTAAATGTAATCTAGAAATAAGAAGATTACATGGAGTTTGTGCCTAAACAAACTGAACAAGTTCTTGTCTTGCTATTTCATCCTTATAATTCATTATACAACTTAATGGAGGAAAACTCTTATGTAACACTGTTCTTATTAGGAGAAACATGATTTGAATGGGTTTTTTTCTGATGTTTATGTAGAAATAATGTAAGGTTAAAATTGAAAATATTAATACTTGTTACCATTTCATAGAAGTGGAAGAGCATGGTAAGCACACTCCAAAGATTTTACTGTGCACGTAGTTACAGGGGTTCGATGCTGAGACACTAACACAACTTTATCACACAAATAGTTGTTTATTATTGTTCTAGTCCATGTCTCTGCTGGTGCCAAAGGTGGCGGTAGCCCCACAGTTTGTGATCACCAGTGGTTAACAGCCAACTCTAATAAGATTAATAAGCAAATAACCACAGAGACCGAGTCTCTTGGATCATGGTCTAATAATGAAACCATCCAATTTTTACATTTTTAGGTTGAAAATAATTCTTAGGTTTCATTTTGAAATGGCTTTATGTAATAGCATGTTTCACTTGCTGTAGTAAAGTAAGTTTTGTAATAGCCCATCTGTAATTTCTCTAGCTTGTTGGGTTTTTTTTTTTTTTCATTTTGATGACAGTGAAATAGTTTAGTAAACCAAAAAACACTAGTCTTGTTTCTTTCTTTAGAATTTTATTTCATGAGAACTTCCACACAAAGCATTACCATTTTTGTTCCTGTTCAGAAATGACAAAAATTCCCTTAGATAAAATAAAATAATATTTAAACCAAACCAAACCAAAAACCTTCTCCCTATCTATCATCACCTAATTTTTAAGAAAAGAAAACCCCAACAAATTCTTGTCGAGCTATGGTTTTGTAGCAGACTCTGTATCTTTTCATGTTTTTAACTCACTGGTAATATTTAACAGCCTTTTTGACCTCTTCTGTTTCTCTACACCAAGGGCCTCCGACCCCATCTTGTTCTGCTGGCTGTCTCTTGGAGTGTTATACTTTAGATTTGTGTGATTTGCACCTTTTTTTTTTTTTGTTTTTTATTTGCCTTGAGAGAAAACAGTTTTTGTAGAGCCATAAACTGCCATTTCACTTCATATTCAGACTTGATTTGTATTCAGGGCTAAGCAGCATTCTGGCCCAATGTATTTGAAATGTTTCAAGGGAAAGAAAATCCCATTCTCAGGTGTGCTTGAACTGAGGACCTGGGAAGGAAGCCCAGATTTAGTGTTAAGTGTACTTTTGTTTGGAGTGTGAGATGATGCAATCCTGCTTTTTTATGTTGCTGTCGCTAGTACTGCAGTATTCGTGCTTGCACAGAGGACTGGCACTACAGCAAACTTCCCCACTGCCGTGGTTTAACCCCAGGTGGCAACTAAGCCCCACGCAGCCGCTCGCCCTCTCCCCCCTGGTGGGATGGGCGAGAGAATCAGAAGGGTGAAAGTGAGAAAATTCGTGGGTTGAGATAAAGACAGTTTAATAAGTAAAACAAAAGCCGCGCATGCGAGCAAAGCAAACCCAGGAATTCATTCCCCACTTCCCATGGGCAGGCAGGAGTTCAGCCATCTCCAGCACAACAGGGCTCCATCATGGTGACTAACGGTGACTTGGGAAGACAAACGCCATCACTCCCAATGCCCCCCCTTCCTCCTTCTTCCCCCAGCTTTTATCTGCTGAGCATGGCGTCCTACGGTCTGGGATATCCCTGGGGTCAGTCGGGGTCAGCTGTCCCGGCTGTGTCCCCTCCTGACTCCTTGTGCCCCCCCAGCCTGCTCGCTGCTGGGGTGGGGGGAGAAGCAGAACAGCCCTTGGCTCGGTGTAAGCACTGCTCAGTGGTAACCAAAACATATTATCAAACCTGTATTCAGCACAAGTCCAAAACATAGCCCCATACTAACTACTATTACTTTTAACTCTATCCCAGCCAAAACCAGCACCCCACTGTTGGTTCTGCTACCTAGGCAGTGAGCTGATGAGTTTCTGTTAATCCCAGGAGGATCCTCATCTTCACTATTCTGTGTAGGTGCCAACTGAGGAGCTGCTAAGTGCATCGTCCCATCCCAGGTGCAGCGAGAGCATCTGGCTGCGGTGTCCATAAGGAAGAAAGGCAGATGTGGGAGATGAGAGGAGGCCACATTGCATCATGCCATTATCTTTTGTCAAGTTGATGTGATTCATACACTTTCAGAAAACTTTAACTGGGCTTTTCCCAAGTTCCTTGGGAGAAACACTTGCCTGCTGAGAAAAGGCAACAAAACACATGCCTCCGCAGAGTATTAGCTGCCTCTGGGCATCCTTTCTTACCTTTTTTTATTTTCTCTGTGAAAGATAAGGCTCTCTACTATATTCCCACATCCTCCAACCATAACAAAGGCTGTGAAATGCTACATATAGCACAGTTGCCTAATTGAAACAGTTAGAAGTGGTAGGTATTTGTATTCTGGCCTGCAGACTGATCACCCAATCCACAAATTGATTGAGTGTTGCCGTTGTAGAAGATGAGACGAACACCAGGACAGACTCCATAAAGTGAGAGAGCCTCAAATATTCCCGTTTCACAGAAAAAATCCATTCAGAACATCATAGGTTTGCAGTAGAAATTTGAATTACACACTAGAAAGATTGATAGGACATACAGAAAACACCTGGCGTCATTTAGTCGTCACCAATATCAGAGTACAAGATCTTGACTGCTATGAGTTAGGACAAATAAGAAACTATGTCAGCTAGACTTAAGGAGGGACTATCAGCAGAAGGAGTTTGAATCTATTAGACAAGTTACTTCATACAGTTACTATTAAAGGCAAACCTCAACTGTAAGGCAAGTTATTGACAACTGACTTTGTCCTCTTTTGTCTCTGGTCACCTGCCACAGTGACACTCATGCAAAATCACCAGGAACCTGGTTATAATAACTGGGAGAAATAGGGTATTCTTGCTTTCAACTTTTCTTGGAAACCTCTATAAAGAATTATTTTTCTGTAAAGAATTATTTTTCTGTAAAGAATTATTTAGACTCCCATAAGAAGTACAGCTGGCATCACTTTTGCAATTTTTTCTTAATATAACACAAGAGGACAGTGACCTATGACTATGCTCCCTGTGTGTTAGCATTGTACAGACAAACAGAACAGAGCCACCAAGGCAGGTGTTATCATAAATATTCCCTTCCTGTTTTCCATGCAACCAGAAAAAAAACCCAACTCATTTCATAGTTAGCATGGCTCTAAAGATAATATGTAATGTCTTCTGTATGCTGCCTGTCTGTGTGCTCCCAATTAAGTACAAAGAAAGTTATTTTTCTTCCATGGAGATGATAAAAAACACCCTCCTTTAGGGATACTATTTGTCGTAGGCACGAGCAGATTGAGGCTTTATCTCTTATTTTACTTTTTAGTTTTCATACTTTGATTAAAGTTCATTCGAAACCATTATGAAGAAGCCTTAGGCTTAAATTTGGTTGGATTTTTTTGGTTCGTTTGGGTGGTTTTCTTCCATCCTGAGTCTTGTCCTTCCAATCTGCCAAATGTCTGATACAGAGCCCAAATTAATTGTCAAATGTATAGATAATCTCTGTGCACCTTGGAAGAAAAATGCATTTTCAGATGTTTGCCCTTGATAGCTGAAGTTCTATTAGCAGCTGTGAATTGAACATTTTTGAAACAGTTATGCAAATTAATTAGACATTTACAAACACAGACATGCAGGTCTGTGCAGATCACCCTCTTCTTAACAAAGCCAAATACTAACTTTCATACCTGTTTATAAAAAGATTTTTTTTTTCGGCTTTGATTCCCAAGCTGTGGCATCTCAGAGCACTTTACTTTGTGGTGGAAGGGTTGTAAATTACCACAAAGTAAGAGAGCGCATCAAGGAAAACTCTCCATAAAATATATCATAATATGCCCACATCTTGGTTCTCAGAGGGAAAAAAGGAGGGAGTAGAGCAACATTTTTATATTTGTATATAAAAATGGTGCATTTTGGCATTGATTCGCTTCAGTAGCCATTACTGCTAAAGGTTGCAGACTCATGTTTCACACCTCATTGTCAGAGGCAGCTGATTCAAAGGTAGTGGTTTGCGTTGTGAGGATGAGGCAGGGAAGAAGCCCCTTATGTGGAAGTAATTTCTGGGAGTTATAGATGAAACAAATCTCCAAAGTAACACGATGATTGCATTCCCCATTATGCTGATGTACTTTTAACAAACATGTGTCTAGGCTTTAAACAAGGATCATCTTAATTTGTTTTTTCTGTTTATTTCTGTAGGCATTCTAACCCTTTCTAGCAAATGTTTCCCTTCCCTTCTGAGCCAAGTCTTCTGTCCGCTTTTCTTCTTTATTTGAAATTTTGACATCTACAGTGCAATCAGAACAATACTTGGTACAGCTTGTATGTTGAACTCTAGCTCATTCCTTTGCATTCTGCTTTTACCTGGGGCACCCTTGTTTCCAATAGACTAATTTCTGTAGAAGTTCCTGTATTTTTAAAAATTGTCCTCACATGGTCTTATGAAATACTGTAGATATCATCTTCTGTTCTGCTCCCTAAAGCCCAATTCATTAAAAAGTGTAATTTACTCCTGTAGGGGAAGCTGAGACTGGAGAAGGAAGTCTGATTTTTAGTTTTTGTTTTTAATTCAAAATTCAGTTCACTTTCAGGTCAATCATAATTAGGCTGTATATTAATGTTCTATTAGTTTATTAAAAGAACTTTTGTATGCAAAGCATGCAACCATTCTGATCAGTTCCACTTTATGTCAGACTGTGGGCTTTATGCTAAAAAAAAAAGTGTTCATCAAGTCAGCTTTCAAGTGACTACATTCTACATATTTTTCACATTTTTACTAAAAATCTTAATAATTGCTGCTAAACTTGGCTAAATACTTGCTACTTATTTCATACCACATTGAAGGACACAGCAGAATACCCACTGACTGTAGTTAAGGCCAGAATTTCACCCCTCGCACCTAATCTATGGTTTTCACATCTTTTTGTATCCTTTGTTTCCCTTATTTTATCCAACAATAAGGTGACCGAAACTCAACTCAGTCTGAGGATTCAAATTGACTTGAAAAGGATTTTCATTTGATCCTCACGTGCAACTATATATATGCTCTGGTTGAGGAGAAATGCTCTCCAATGCAATTACATTTCCAAGGGCCATTTTGAGATTCATCTTATACAGCGTGTTCCATTTTCCACATCCTACAAATCTGTTCATCCTGGTGGGCTCCTTTTTGCTTGTCTTCATTCGTAAGGTTGACAATTGCTACCAACAGATACCATTAGTGAATTGTTACCAAATATATCTGAGAATTTGTCTGAGAGTTCTGCTAAGAACAGGAATGGGCAAGAAATGTACAGTGACAATTTGCTTTCCCTCAATAGTTTTAACTTTTAATTGAAGGATTTAGGTGGTGAGCATGTTTGAATCTGCTCTCTGCGTAAATTTCAAATAAGACACCTGCTATGAAGTTACATTGGAGACTCCCAGATGCTCTTGGGGAAGGTGGCTCTTAATATTCCAGAGCTGCTGTTGGGCAGTTCTTTACATTACTATGATGAAAGAAATCAGATGGAAAACATTTTCTTTCCCGCCTTGCCATACAAGTTCTTCATTTGTGGATAAGATATGATTATATCCAATGAAATGTTACAGTGAAACATCCAATGAGACATTACAAGCACATACTCATGGACCATCTTGCATTTTGAGCTATTACTTCCATGCTGTGGAGGCCACAGCTAAGGACTGTCTAGCATAGCTAAAAGCTTATAGCAATACCATCGTGATACTGCATGGTGTAATAAGTGCCAGAGGAGAGACGTATACATAGGGAACCACACCTGTGACTTCTGCAGCTTTTCATTTTTATGAAAATTGGACCACTACAATTTTGCAAGACTGTTTCATCAGTCATGTCTGAGCAGTGCTGTAAGTTACAGGCTATTAGGGGAAGTTAACCAAGCAGATTTCTTTTCCCAGTCTCAGAACAGAGCTCTCTCTTTTTTCCCACTACTGACAACATTTCTCCTGCTGTCATGAACATAAAGTCAAGCTTTTTTCTTTGCTTTTCCTTCAGCTCAGAAAGGTTCCTTTCCCCTGTCATGAAGCAGCGTCGTCTCTTGCCCAATACTCTCATAAAGGAGAAGTTGTTCACCTGGTGAAATTATTAGGGTACATACTTTAATCTTTAAAACAGTATTGTTTGTGGGCTTTGGATTACCTAAATTGGGTTAGATTTCTGACAATAAGATCATTTCTGATCAAAAAAGCTACTGAAGATGTATCCTTATTCACCAGATCAGTAGGACACATCATCACAGTTGCAACCAATTGTTTGCTAGTCATTATCAACTTTTCTTTCTTTTATAAATCCTGACACTAAAATGTACATCCTGAACTGATTTACACAGATCTTCTAGGGAAGAGATACCATAGGATGTATCAATCAAAATCAATCTATAACAAGAATTTTTTTCCTTGTCAACTTTGCCATGCTTTCATAGGTCATGTAGCCCAAGAGCTGATGTGAGATTTCTTTTTCCTGGCTATAATTACTAATGCATTTAGTATGTTCTCTGTATGCCTAGCATAATGAAGGAGCTGCACATTAGTTCAATGTTGAAAGAATTACAACATTATTGAGCTCATTTATCAACCAGGAAAAGCATATTATATTGATTAAAACAGAGTAGTTAGGTTCTTTTGTGATAGAAAGGAGAAAACCTAAGCTTGAAAGAGAAAATTATTATTCTACAGGTTATTCCAAATACAAAATTTACCTCAATTTGTTAAGCAATATAAGTCAAAATACTCATTCCTCAACTCTTGGCCTGACCTTACTGTCAAAAATCTTGGATGAATGTTCAGAAGGAAACGTGATCACAAATCAAAAGGAAAGACTCCTTGGACAGCAACTGTGCATTGCTCATCACAATTCAGTTCACACTACTATCATAAAGGTAAAAAGTGCACATGTGGGAGCAGAAATAATAACAGTGGGAAAAAAAGAAATAAAAAGGACACAAAAAGATATAGGCCAGATTCTCAACTGATGTAAATTTGTCTATGACTACTTGAACAACAGAAATCAAGCTGATTTATACCACCTGGGGAGCTCATTTCCTTATAGGTTTGGTGTTGTGGTTTCATAACCTCCCACTAACTCCCTCTTACAGTGCTGTACAGTTGGACTACAATGGTAGATGCTGCATTTGTTCTTCAGCACAATCTCAAGTGGAAGAATAAAATTATTACAATTTTCATTATATTAAATTGAGGCGGGTTTTGAGGTGATAAGAAGTGGGTGACACACAATAAATTCACTAGAATTTCCTGTCTCAGCTACTACTCAGGAACAATGTAATCTAACGTGGGTATTCCAGACTTTTTTGAATAAACTTTTCAAAAACAGTTACCATTCACAAAATCTCAATTTCTGACCTTTTAGAAATGGTTTTCAGGGATTCTGAGAGCCCTGTTGAACCTGCTGAGATATTTTCAAAGTCTGGAAGGAAGCCCTAAAATAGGTCCTGGGAAACTGAGGCTTCTATGATTCAGACTAAAGTGTTAATGGAAATGGATAAGAACAGTGAAATAGTAATGATTACTGGTCAGTGTTGCAGGCTTATGGGGCTATTACAGCTAAGCTGTTTTCGTACCTCAGGAAAAAAGAGTATTTAAAATCATAAATGTAAAAATATAAGATTAGTTTGTATTAAACTCTTCAGGTAGTTAGTTACTCCTCAGAAATATGAGATAAAATTCTATGTTGAAAGAGCCTCTTTTTGGAGTGTGGGAGAGGAAGGGGGAAAGATTAGTATTTTGATGTACCAAAATGTACATTACTACTTTTTTTGTGTGCCTCATGAAGAAAAATAGCTCAGTCGTTTCATCTGGAAAAGTGGATCACTGTGTATGCCCACTACTTTTATCCTCTGCTTATTCTGGAAGGAAACTATTCTTAATGCACCATAAATAGTAATTTCACTGACATGACAGAATATTACAGCACTACAGAAGTCATTATGTTCCTTAGTGTCAATGATCTGCAAAGTAGGAACAAAATTGTGTTTTCTTCCATTGACATAAAAGTCTAGTAATTCCACACTATTTAGTGGGATTACTCCTAAGGTTCACCTGTGTAATTGAGGTAGGAATCTGACTCAATGAAGTATGGAAGTAGAGCTTAATATGATGGACCATAAAGACATTAACTTAAAGAGCCTTTTATCCCCCTATTAAGGAGTACCCCATAAGCTTCTGGTATATACATTGTGATGGCTCCTGTATTACTGCAGCTATCTAAGCAGGTTAAAAACCAACATATACAAGAGTCCAAACCAAGAAATAAACACAGTTAAAATGCCAACACATCTATGACAGATTGTAATGTCTCTCCAGTCTGTCAGTAGTACAGGCAGTGAGAGTCAAAGATCCGCTGGTTAAAGAAACCCCTAGTAAGTTGTAAATCCATAGGTTATAATAGCTCCAATAGAGCCTTCAGATTTTTTTTCTGTCAAAAGTCAGTGTATATAATTGTTCTTCTTCCAATTTTGAAATGCCTGTGAATAGTATATGTAATACAGATGAATAGGCTTGAAAAACCTTTATGATACTGTGCCAACGAGCTCAACACTAAGCAGGCAAAATTCATATATAAACATTGTTGAAGCATGAAGTTTCTCGCTAGGGCAGGGAGCTACATGGAATCATCTTATTACAAATAGTTCTTTTTGTCTGTTGGTGGTAGTGTCATGTTCTTTCTTACTTATTTTATTTTTTTTTTAACCATAGATGTAGCAGTGCTAGCCTGTGACCCATAGTTGTAGTTCCTCTCATTTTACCCACATATACTTTTTAACCATGTACAGCAAAAATGGAATAAAATGTCAACAGCTGCTATTAAAATAGTTTAAGGTCTTTGACAGCCCTTGAAAATAAAATGTCCTCCTCCTATCAGCTCCAAAATCTATATCAAATTTTCCTTCCTGACTTTTCTGATTTATGGATCATTTTGAGTGTGACAGATACTAAAACTGTCTCCATGTTTATGTTTCATCATAAACACACTGTATTTACTTCTTTTTTGTAAAGGCTGTGGGAGAGCAGCAGAAAGGAAGGTTGCCTGCATACGGCCTCCTGTCTGCTTCACATTCCAGACCTCTGGAAAGAGGAGGTCGCTCTGTCTCCAAGAGCTGCAGGTGTGCCAGATGTGGCAGCCTTTAGGTGGAGGCAGAGCCAAAAAGGAGCTCAGAGGGAAAATGGCAGAGGCTGAGAGAGGCTGGCAGCCTGCGGCTGGCCCTCAGGGCACAAAGAAGGATGATATCCCCTCCGGGCACGGGGAAGGAGGAGATCCCCTCGGGGCTGCCTGCGTGCAACAGCTTCAGCCCAGGCAACTGCCTAAAGCTGCTCAACTAGAACGTGCGCCAGGAAGAAAATACTCAAACAGCAAGGATACAACAACCATTCCCTTTAATTTGTCTCAGCCAGTAGATCAGTGGTTTTGCCATTTAATGAGTTTCCTCAGTCCAGTTTATGCATTTGTCTTCTGGTTTTAAGACACTGGAAAACTATTGATATGCTCACTTCAAGGAGAGAGAATAAGAGGTCCCTCTCATGGGTTTGGCCAGCTTGAGGTCCTGTTCTGCTCAGGAGAAAGGATTTGCAAATTTTTTATATGCATTGACTTCCCTCCTGGCAGGAGAGGTATATGTTTTCAAAACAGTAGAGCAATCCGGTTTTGAATTATACAGCATTCCCTGACTTTGTGTGACACATTTTTACATTGCCACCTAATAATGGTTTGGGGTTATGTTTCTTTCCATAAATGTGTCCAGATTGATCAAACTGAGCATTAATAGTAATGACCCATTACTACTAGGTGATATTTGTACAGAGCTAGCAACGCATCAGAATCACGAGCTGAAGAGAGTGTATGTATAAGCAATGTGTATAAAAAACCTGAGTGCCTCAGCAGTCCTTTGGCAGGGAAGAGTTCAGCAAATTGCATCCCCGTGCAAGGTGCCCAAGCCTCAGGGGTAATTCCCAACGTCATTTCTGTAATTCACTTCCCTAGCAGAGAGGGCATCACTGTTAAGCACCTAAGACAGCTAGCTCTAGAGACAGCTTTCAGAAACGTTTACAATTTTAACCCCAAAACCTAAGTCCAAGAAAATTTAACCTGTGGAAAGAGAGTCATCGACAGCATCCAGCACTGAGGGTAATCCTGCAAGAAAAAGGGTTACTGTGAACACTGCATCCTTATTTGGTGGCTCTTATTGGGACTGCAGGTGAGAGGTGCTAAGCAGTGAAAGAGGTAATAAGTTGCTAAGATTAAGCTAAAACTGTATGTGATATTGTTAACCTTTGTCTCTAGACAGTGCCTCAAATTACAAGTCTAGCCACATTTCTTCGTTCTCTTTTTCTATTGAAACTGAAGTACTAGCAACAAAACATATGTGGGTGAAAAGAGTAAGTTCACTATTCCCTTGGAAGGATCAAAGCCAAACAAAGCAGAAACAGCTTACCAAGGACATATTTAGGGAACCTGGGGAGCCAGGGAATGTCTCTTGCCATGCTGAAAAGGGCCAGGTGGGCAGGTGCCAAACATGACAAAGCAATTCTCTATAGCACGCAGAACCAACGCTCCTTCTGAAGAGAGCAGATTGCTCAGAGGAATGCAGTAGGCCTGGGCAAAATCTGAGATGTTACAGTAAGATATTGCTTTTGTAAAATAAAAGGGATATTTTGAATTGCTGAGGCTAAACAGATTTATCTTAAAAATTACTAATTTGGGCTTTATTATTTAGAAGGAAGGAAAGAGTAAGTCAGATGCTAGTCTGTGAGTCCCTTACAGATAAATCAGAGACATGACTTGCACGCTTTTCCATACCTTAAAACATTGTTCTGTATCCGGTCAGACATAAGGCCATCTAACTAGGCATCCTGTTTTGAACAAGGGTAAAATTGGATGCAGGGATAACAATTGGCAAATGAATACCCTCCCTGGCTTCAGCTGTTTCCAGCTCACGGACTTTGTAAGCAGAAATAGTTTCTTCCGCCATGAACTCTTCCCATTTACTCCTCAATCCATATAAACCTTAAACATCTGTAACATACTTCAGCTGGCAGCTCTAAAACTCAGCTGGCCTTTGCATGAAGAACCTCGTTCTGTTTGTTTTGAACGTGGTTTCTCCTACCTTCACATGATGCTCTCAACGTTTTGAACCATTGATCTCTCTCCAACCTCACCGTGCCACACATAATCCTGTGAATCATTGTTATAACTCTTCTCAGGTGTCACTGCTCCAAACTGCAGTGTCCCAACATACTCATTCTTCACACAGAAACCACAGCATTATCTTCGATTGTCCTGGCTGCCCTCTTCCGAACCTTTCCAGTTCTCTATACCCTTTTTGAAATGGGAGCATGGGTACTGAACGCAACATTTCAAGATGCAAGCTAACCATGGATTTATACCAGTGACATATTAATGCTTTCTGGTTTGTTCTCTATTATTTTTTTCTAATAATTCCTGGCATTTTGTTCACTTTTCTGAGAACTACCAAGCACTGAACTGACACTTTCATGGCACTTGCTATCCAATCAATCATAATCCCTGCTGTTAACAGGGTTATGAGAGAGAACCTCACTCCTGCAGGGTAATGGTAAACTCAAGAAACCATCATTTTATGTGTGAAGTTAGAATTATTTTTTCCTATGTGTACCACTTTACATCTATTTGCATTGAATTTTACCACATATTTTGTTCCACTCTCAGGACGTCCTTCTGCAATTTCTTACAAGCAGGCTGCAGTCTTTGTCACCACACTGTTTGCTTCCTTTTCCAGCTTATTTATCAATATGTTGAACAACATGGGTTCCCATCCAGGTCCCTCAAGAACTTCATTTGTGATTTCTTTCCACTGAAAGAACTGACAATTTACTCCTGCTCTCTGTTTCTTGTCTTTTATTTACCCATAAATACTTATCTATGTGAAGATTTTCCCTCTTATGCTCTTTAACCTATTCACATTTTTAACTATTGTATTATTTAAAACACCCCAAAACCACTAAAAAGAAAACAAGCTATAAATGATGACTAATACAGAGCTTTAACAAAGTTCTAATCCATTTTATCAGAACTCCACTGCTGAGAATCAAACTATGTTTTTTCTAAAAATGAGGTGCATCCTGACTTGGCTTATGCCAGCGGAAAACTCAAAGATGACGGCAACTCAGGCATGCATAGCTAAGCTAGCTTTACCTTCACAGGTTTGATTGCACAATTGCTGCAGTGGTGAAAAGCTCATTGCAGACTAACCAAGTTGATAACCGCTCGCCTTCTCAGGAACTTTTTCTTTCAAGCTATTTTGGCTTGAAATGTAGAAATGTTGAATGGGTACTGCAGACAATCAGTTTACAAACAGCAAAGAATTTCAGTAAGAGTTAGTGATGATCTGTTGTTTAGCAGTTCACAGGAAAACCCAAGATGTCTATAGAAGGAAAATATGGGTTATGTCTACGCAAACAAGAAAACATTTAATTCAGTTGCTTGAGAGGAGTTCTTCAAAGCATTGTCCTGATTACTGTGTGTTTCCAGAACTGAACGGCATGAATAGTGGTAAGTGCTATATGAAGAAGAGAGAGAGAGAACTGTTTGTCTTATTCAGCGTGTTTTTATACTGAAATTAATTTTTTTGCATTCTTTCATTGGCTCAATAACTTTATAAGTAAGATCTTTAGCTTGTTAATTTCTAGTCTAGTTAATACCTATGACACAATACTTCTGACTATGTGTTTCTTTTTCTTGTGCTAGAATTTTCACTGAACATCTGAAAGTCTATTATGCTTTCAGCTTCATCAGTGTTTAACAAGAGCTGAAATTCAGCTTTAAACAAAGCCAGGCAGGTTTATTTTTGCTTCTTGAAGAATCTTTAAATTTAGATAGTTATGATGAAATCATTGCCATTTATTTTAAATAGTCTTTGGAGATGAGCTTGTATTTGTGAGTTCAATAAGGAAGTTGTTTAGCCTCTAACAGGTCACCGTTAAATATAAACATTTTTTCATGTTTTAGGAAATGTAAATAGTTTTGACATTAATGTATACTGGTAGCATCAAATGATTTTGATGTATTCTACATTCACCACCTCCAAGCTTATATAACAAAGAAATCAGAAAATTGGTTCATTCTTGAAATGTAAAATCAGACAGCAAAACATGCAATATTCACAAGTATTGATCCCAGAGGAGATTTGAGGTGTTAATCACTGAAAATGTTCCCTTAAAGGAAGTCTGTTCTTTGGGACAGCGGACATTCAGGCATTTATGATATGCTTTTCAAGCATGCAAAGAGCTGACTGTGCCATCAGGAATGACAACTTGTGGGAAGGGTGGTGAGCAGAAACACTGATGGAGATAGTAAGAACTGAAGCAGCTGACATATCTGTTGTGTAGGAGTATCTGATTTTGGTGCCAACGTTTTACTAATGAATCTGAGTTACTTAATTGCTCAGCCCATGAAAGAGCAAGACTCCAAGCACGGCAATACAGCCACGTGTCAGACTACATACCACTTATGTACCTATTACCTAACGATTACCACCTAGGTACCAAAACCAGGGTAAGTGACTTTCTTTTCCATAAACAGCACTCCAGAACTACACCCAATTAATGGCTCTGGTGAATGGTAAAGATAATGCAACATAGACATGTCATATCTGTGGGATATGGACATATCAGAATGAACATTCGCTTGATGCATATATTTAATAATCTGTGGTATGTAGTTGAATGTTATTCCCTAGAGCTATCAGGTATGCAAAAGTACTTTGTTGCTTGTGAAGCTAGATAACTCTAAAAGTAGTATTTGCTGAAGGTATGGTACAGCATTCTTTTCTTCCTCAGCCAGGAAAGCCCCAAGCACTTTTTGATCTCTGACTGTCATATGGAAATACACACATAGGATCTGAGGATCCAAAGGAAAACATGGCCTGCTTGAGAAAAAAGGAACAGGCAAGGTTTCAAAATTCCCCATATGTGACAGATCTGGATGCAGTGGCGATGCATCTGGATGCCGAGTACCCCAGCACCATGACATGTCTTGAACCACAGGACATAGAGAACAGCCTGCAGTGAACATATGGGCAAAGGGGTAGAATAGGTACCAGGTAACCCACCTGGTAAATCAACACCCTGCTCCATTTGAAGCTTTCCTGACCATGCTGCCAGTGAGACAAGCCCCAGCAGTTCCTCTAGACCTTTCTCCTCTGCAAAAATAGACACGTCTTCCTTTGGAGACTATTAACATCAGTATGTCCATTCCACAGCCTAAAGAGTGAGTCACAAACAATTCGTGTGCTCCTGTTGAACAGAAGGAAAGGGTACCACTGAGAAAGAAAAATGTATGCTAAATCCAATGGGCAACAATGGCATGTGGTCAGTAGGAAGGAATAAAAAAAAAAACAAGCTACCCCATTATGTATAATTTATGAGCAGAAAAGGAACTAAGTTAGCTGATTTAATTTCAGTTATCTGCTCATAATTTAGGAGACTTTCTAATAACTCGAACTATTGTGAAGATAACAATTTGGAGCACTGTATAGATTAATTAGCACTAGTACAAGTCATATGTTATGTATCTTTCTGGTACTTGCAAGGATGACAATATTTCTGTTAGATTTTGACAGGTGGCTTTACAGCTCTTAATGCATTTAATGGACATTTGACACCCAAATGGATCTATCACCTATTTAAATTGCTCGTGTTCTCAAATTCAGAGTTATTTTCTGAACACATGGTTGGTAGGTTTTGTTTGTTTGTTTTTATTCTGTAACCGTTAAACATATCACAGATTACAGAATTTAGAGACAGTTAGAGGTTGTTGTTGCTGTAATTTCCAGCTGAGTAGGACATGCTTTGAAATTAATTTCTTATTTTCAAGAAAGAAGAAAAAAATTCTTTTCAGTTGCTGACACTTTGATATAGGTTCACACAGCCAGTAATAATAAAGGCAGTCCCTAGCACTGAGGAAAATCTAATGCAGAGACTCAGAAATGGAGCAAGTGGAAAAAAGTGCACTCTGGAGTAAAGAACAAGCTCATAAGAGGTCCATAGCCTAGGAGAAGAAAAAGTACAGCACACCTTATTGGTCAGCAATGGCAAGAGGCTAGTAGAAAAAAAGATGCTCTAAAAATGTTTTATTGTTTATTTATAAACAGGGGTATTATTCTTGGAATGAAAGCTCTGGCTTAAAATAGCTCCAGTATGTTTCCAAATCAAAATGGAGAAGCAAACAGAAGAAAACAACTGTTCCTAGTTGTATTTAGGATCTCCTGATGTTTGACTAATAGCTAGCTATTCCTTCAAGTAGGAGAGGACTTTATGTACATGGTGTAAGTAAAGCAGTGTTCTTAATACCAGAGTGATTTGATACTATGTGTTCAGTGATTTATCTGATGTTTCCTTCTGCTAATAGATTTAATATATATATATTTACTATTTTTCTTTATTTTGTAAGATAATTCTGATGTTTGTCTTGTTATATACATGCACAATATACATACTATATTTATATGTGTGTATACATAGCTATATTTGGAATATGAGTGGTAGAAATAGAGAGGGAAAAAACAAGTACTTTTTGAATTCCTTAAAAAGGCCTCATGCATACTTTTTGTAGAACAAGCAATGAATGAATGCTTCTATATTTGATTATGGCTTATTAAGTACAACTATTATAACAAAATAAATTAGCTTGGACTACAAAAGTTATTACATTTTCCTTGATAGTGAGAAAATACCAGACAAAATGTATCTCTGTAAAATTATTTTTACGTCTTTGTGTACCCATCTTATGCATTGAATGAGCTTAGGAGGCAGAGTGAAAGTGGGATCTATAAGAAGAGCATGTGATCAGGTAATTGAAAGCTGTTTCCCGATACTCAGAGTGACAGAATTACAATTTTGCAGAAAACTCTAAATATGTCAGTTCCTTATTTTGGTGTGCTTGACTTTGCTATCTAATTATTATCTTTTCCAATTTAGCCTTTTATTATAGAGCTTTCAATGAGTTGAATTCAGTACTTTCATCAAGGGGAAGGGTTAAAAATAAATATACATAAATTGGGTCTTCAACTTCGGAGATATTCAGACCTTGACTTGGTTGATGTTGGGCGAGCAACCTGATTTAACTTTGGAGTTAGAGCTGCCCTGAGCATAGGTTTGAACCAGGGGACCTTCAGAGGTCCCTTCCAGCCTCAATTATGCTGTGTTGTGTGATAATATATCCTGCCTGAACAACATCAAAGAAGTGAAGATCATCTTTTCTACCTCTTAATTTACAGAACCTATTATACCGATTATCATCTGCACTTTGTTATCGGTGGTGTGTAAGGTAGAGTGTGTGGTGGGGTGAAGGGTTGGATGGAGAAGAGGCACCACTGGACTTAGGGCTCGAATGAGTAACTAGGAATAGACCACTTTTTCCCACTTTTATTTCCCTCCGTGCGTTTGGTCCCAGTACTTCCCTCCATGCCATGTTTAAGGTTGTGAATTAGAACTGAAAGGCTGATCAGAGCCTTTCATCCTTCCCTCTTCTTACACCTCTTCCTCAGCCACCGATGTCTTTCTAGTTCATCATTTGCCATTGTCGCTGATGCCAAAGCGTTGGCATCAGCCCAGCCCATAGATTAGGATGTTCATGTTCAGTTATTATCTTGGTCAGTTTGCTAAATCTTTCCTGAGGAAACAAGCTACAAAAAAGAAATCTTGGCTTTCAGCTGATTATATTGCAACCACACCTGAGCAGAATGGCAGAGGAAAAGACAAGAGGCTTCTCAAACTCCTGGGCTTTTTCCACATCCAATTTCAGACACTGATGGCAAACATGAGATGTCAGAACTTCCCAAAAGGTTCCTCAAAATCACTTATAATGAAAGATGTCAAGCAAACTTATCAGAAAGCCACTACCACATCACTTGATAATAAATAGACTAAATAGGAACGATATTTAGAGTCTCTAAACAAGCCACAACATGTGTAAATTGTGATTTGCAGCTAGACAATCTTGGGATGTTTATACATGCATATACACACACATACGCATGCACACAAACATACACAGAAGAAAAATATAATATTCCCTAAGCTTAAGTGAACGATTATTTTTGTAAGACTACTATATAGCTTTCTTACAAAATATGAACCGGTGGTAGAAATTAAAAAAAAAAAAAAAAAAATGACACAGAAGATGAGAATGCAAATGGAAGTTTACGTAATGCAGAACTTTTATACTGGAGTAAAAAAAGATGTGCTTTCCTATAAATCCCAAAAGATTGCTTAAAATACCATTGCACAATAAACTACCATCAGGAGCTATGTATAGAAAACCAGATTTGTTGGTAGTCCTGAAACACAGTATGAAAATATAAAACTCCATGTGCTACTCTGTAGGCTGGTCTGAGAAATCCAGTGATCTCTTTAGACTTATGAAGTGCATAGCAGTCACTTCAATAGTTAATAATATTAATCTTCATTATCTGTAAATCTATTTATCAGTACTATTAGCAAATGTAATTCATTACAACAAATAGAAGTAATATTACTTGTAAAGGTAATTTACAAAAAACCAGATACTTTCTATAGTAGCATGCTTTATATCAGACCGTGGTAATACAACCTCAGCCCATTTTACACTGTTGGCTAAGCTTACGAATTGTGTGTGGGAGGGCACCAACTGATTAAATGTAGTGTTTGCTACAGAATATTGTGCCATGGCATTGTGCAGCGCAGGAACCACCAAAATATTCCAGCATCTGCTATTGGCTTCTTTGGTTGAACACTATATGTAATATAGGTGTGTCTGTGCACATGTATGTAAATGTACACGCATATACAAGTATATGTATGTATGCACATTTCCCTTATATGACCTCCCCTGGTGGGAACTTTAGACCTCAAGATGCAGTTGTGTTCTCTCTAGTCTTTGGTCATCACTAATAGCAAAACCCATGCCAACCCTGCCTTCTGCCTGTTATCACTGAGTGACTGCTGTTTCCAGCTGCCTTCATAAAACTAACCCTGTGGTTATATTCCCTGCTGTGTGGTTGCTGAAAGCCTTTTTAGAGTATGGTAACTAAGCTCTGTTGACTCAGGTGTCAGAGAAATTATTTAGCATTTTTTAACGTGCCGATTTTTTTTCATGACTTGTTACAGTCAGTTGTGCAGTCAAGTTTTCACTTGCACAGACTGTTTTTTTCAAAGTCTGCTGTCACAGAAGGTTTTTCTAACAACCATAGTTTCCCACCCCCACAGTCTGAAAGGAAACTTTTTATATCATTCCTTAAAACAGAAGATCACAATTAGGGTCAACTGGGAAGATCAAAAAAAAAAACCAATTAAAAATATAAAACTTTTAAAGTACTATTTGCTCATAGTTCTTGGCCTACTGCTGCCTTCAGAAAACACTCCTAGAAAATGCCCTGGTATAATGTTACTGATCTGGCATTTTTAGAGCAACTTGATTTTCTTAACCTTCAGCAATTCATTCTTAATTGCAAAGTGCTTTCAAGCCCTCAGATGGAAAGCAATATAGAACTGCAAAGCATTATAATTAATAATACAAGTGAAAATTAAACGTTTCGTGAAGCACAGGTAACAATTTGTTTATATGTCTGTCTGCGCAACCCTTTTTTTGCTATGTTTAAGGAGATTTGTATATGTGAAAAGTAATTTATATTGTCATGGTGTTTTTCCTAGGCTTTTACGCTCTCTTTTCAATGAGACACTTTTAGCAATTCATGCTTTTGAAAAGGCTCAGCTTCTGTGCTGTAAATGCATGTGCAATAAGAACTATGAAAAGTGTTACTCATGAACAATTGACAAGTTGGTGAAGAATATATGAAGCTTATTTTTATCTTCTTATTTATCTGAGGTTTATTCTTCACTCCTTTCCAAGTCAAAATAAAGTTTAGCAAGAGAAACATCAATTGAAAATTATTTACTTCTGCAAAAGCTATCTTTCAGAAAATATATGGAATTAGCTTCCAGTTAACCACCTAAGCAGAGGATTAAAAAATAATTCCACATGCATTATATTTCAACACATATCTTTATCATCAGTGTCCATATGCTTGCCTTCCAATCCTTATATTTTTTAAATTGACAAATTCAGAAAAAAAAATAGTTATGATGCCATATATAACTCTAGCTAAGAGTCAAAATCTGGTTTCCTTGATGCAGATATAATTGCCTTGATTATATTTTAAATCATTCTCATTCTTATTTGTTCAGAAATTACTTTTTTTATATCCAACATTAATATGAAATTAAATGGTCTATTTTATTATCAAACTTGGATGTAATTTTTAATTTTACTTTATTTATGCCTAATTTAGTCTCAATGGGAAAGTTTATAAAACTGTATAGGAGGGAAGAAAAAACATTTCCTATTTAAATATTATTTAAATAAAATTTTAAAAAAATATGTATGGATATCTCAACAGTAACTGAAGGTAAAAATTTCCAGCAGAATTTATTTTCCTGTTTAGAGAAAAAAAATCAAAGTTAAAAAATTTGATAATTAAAACATATGCTATTTGAAGAGAAATATTTTGAATATCTACTGATATGTAAGATACATCTGTTCTCACTAGGAATTTAAGTTAGCTGCTTAAGCCTGAACTCATCTTTTTAGACCTGTTTTATAATCAGAGGAGAGAAACAGACACACTGTAGTGATCCATCTTATTGCAGAATAAGAATTAGATTAGATTAGAAGTATTCCCTAGGTAGGTCATATAAACGAATGTCTGCATTTTTTTTCCTGTAAGAGGAGGTCACTCATTTCTATGACTAGCTAAGACTTAGATATTTTACTCTTAGATATTTAAAGGTTCCTACACTACTCTAGCAGAATTTTGTCACATGCACTTATCTATTTAAAATCCTGCAAAGGCATTGCATTTTGGACTCTACAACTATCCCAACAGTTTAAAAATGCCTTCCTGCTAAAAAATAAGTTAATATAAGATTGTAGTGAAACAGTGTACTGTATTTGTCACATTATCATGCAATTATTCATGATCTAAAGAGAAAAAGAAAGAACTTCTTCAATGAAAAGCACATAGGTTTAGAATGCGACGCTCTTTTCACTGAAATATGGCATTGACTCCTTACCACTTTAAAGTAATAATATTTTGCTTTTCAAAAGATCATTACAACTTCTATTAAAATTAGAGCAAAAAATATCTGAAAGAGAATGTATATATTATGTTGCAATATGAGTGTTTCATACTGGATTCACACTGTGGTGTTGGACAAGCTCAAGGCATTTAATACTGGAGGAGTTTACAGAGTGTGACATCACAGCCAGTCTGAGTTTTCACAAATACTTAAATGCAGTCAAAATTTCTCAGCAGATACTGCTGAAATGATACATCTTGTGGGATTTTATCAATGTCATTGGAATTATTTTGGGGAAATGAACCTCTCTTTTTCATTTAAGTTTACTTTTCTGTATTTCTAGATTTCTGACTGTTGTGATGCATGGTATTTGTAAGAGTAAAGTTGCAATGCAAAATTCTGACACCTCATTCTGAAAATCCTTCAGATTTTTTTCTCTATGAAAAATTGGAAAAATGTTTTCACCTATCACTTTTAGATATAAAAATTATGGAGGAGTTCCCACTTTAACTCAGCATTATGAATACTACCAAACTCATTACAGAAATCAATTGTAGGAATAAATATTGGGAAGAGGCATCCATAGTTAATTAAGTTTCACATTCTCTCCTGCCAGAGTTCAGCAGCTCTTCCAATAGGCATATTTTGGAACTACGCCACCTTTTAAACAAATACCACCTGTCTCTCTGCTGGAGACAAGGAGACATCCATCAGGCTTGATAGGCTGTGAATCTTCTAAATACAGTGAAAAAAATATCTGAGTTGAAAGCAAGGGGTAAAAGGAAGACTCTGCAACTTAAACTCCCCTACTTTGTGGTAATATCCATCTCAGTGCATCTAATTCATAAAGACACTATTCTAATGGTTTCCAATGGATTCAAGTACTGTGGGTATCATCCACTGTCTTACTGGATTTGCTGCTTTCTCCTAGTCTGGCTCCAGACTTCTCTGCGACAGTAAGTTTTAAAATCTACTGCTGTTTTCTTGTTCCTTTTTATCTTGTTAGTAAAACAAAACCATACATTTTATTCAAGGAAGCTGTTCGAAGTTGTTGAAAAGTCAGAATTTCTTTTCACACCCCACCCCGCCACCCCCCCAAAAAAAGAAAAAAAAGAGTGCTAATTCTGAATGCAAATTAGAGGTTTCTCAGAGAAAGGGAAGTTTCAAGTGACTTGCACCACTTTACCTACAGGTCATTCAACCTGACCTCAACTGTGTGAGCTATGACTACTGCTCCCAGGGAATCAGGATCAGCTTGAGGTGTCCTGGGAACTCAGCTGAAGGAGCCAGAGGAATTCCCTAGACTGGAACCGAGATCTCTAAAAAGTCTGAAATTCTGCAGGGGGTTCAAGACCTGCCACTCAGTCTTCTCTCTCTTAGTCTACTGAAGACCCTCACCAACTAGCAAGCAGTGACACTCTTCCCTGTACAACACCATTTCTCCCACCTACCAAGTTACTTACGGCATGGACAGGTGGGGTACCATCATCAGGCTAGATCTTGCAAAAATGTAGACAGTCCCAGGGAAAATTTTCCCATTTCTGTCTGAAGATTCCACTAAATAACGCAGCTTGAGGATTCAGACCTTTAAGAAGTTGGGTAAGTGAGTGTTTCTCTCTGATGCTGCACTCCGTGATAGATCTCCTTCACAGGCACCCAGTCCTAGTGAAGTCACCAGGGAAACAGGGAACACATACGAACTTAAAGCAAAAGTTTAGCTGCTTAGAAATAAATCTTTTGCTACCCACAAAATCCAAGCAGAATTATTTATGAAAGCTTTTTTGTATCATAAAAGGAATGATAAATAGATGTTATGTACACATAAAGCTGTTTCAAGTAGGGCTTTCCCAATTCACCAACAGGGGAAATAGAAAACGCATTCCTTCTGGGATGTTATTGGACGTTACGGTATTTTTTTTCTGAGCCATAATATATGCGATTGTTCCACAGGTTTTAACAGGAGAGAGAACATCATCTTGGCTATAGGGTTTTGATGTATTGTAGGGGATTGCAGTTGTTTGTCTATGCAAGAAGCATATGAAAACTGTTTCTCCATTTTCAAATTTTTAGGGTAAAAATTCACACAGCATTCATGCACCCTGTCCACAAGCTGCACTGAAGGTAGATCTGGGAGGGAAAGGAGAGATGTGACTTCTGGCAGAACTTGCCAATATTATTCTGATTTAAGGCAATTAATCTTTGTCAACAATTAGTATGACAGACAAAATTGGCTTAAATGATTGATCTACTCTCACAGTGACATAACAGCTGATGAACCTAGCCATATAGGTTAGAAAGTCAAAATGAAAATGATAATGAATAGCATTATGCAAATTTATATCAAGTCAAAGAATGGGGGGAAAAAATCAATCTTAACAGTACATTCTCTTATTCTTAATTCTTGTCTGTTTTGACAAAAAGAAGTGAAAAGGGACAGATGAGATACCTTTGGAAGCTAGTCCCTTCCTAGTTGTAACACAGAAAATTGTTGCTAACAGGACTTATAGGGACTTTTGCATTAAAAAGCTGATTTTTCTCCCAGTGAAACATGTTATGCAATATGCTTTCCAGTTGAAATGCAGCTGTGCAAGAACTACAGTAAGGATTAACAGTTTGGAAAGGACAAACAAAACTATGGTAAAACTATTTTGTATGAGGTAAGAATTAATTATGCATACATCACACAAGATTTCTGCTCTTGGAAGTATTAATCCATTGAGCTTGGGAGTCCCGCCACACTCCAGGACCTGGGCAGCCTCTGATTGCTCTCCAGCCTGTACTGGGGTGAAACTGGAGTATGCACAACCCTTTCTCCCCATAGCAGGAAAATAGTCCAGGCCTTGAGGGCTATGGTTAACCTTAGTTTTGTACATAGGAAAATGGAAGAAATATAAATTCCAGGGGCAGCACTATAAATAAACTTGCAAAGTCAAAACATTGATGATGCTTTGGACTTTTGTGATCAATACAGTACTTCCCTGATTACGAGAGCTTGTTGTATGAGGGATACTTTTTCATGTCTAGTTTATATAAGCCTTTGTACGTATTTACTCATGTGTGTAAAAAAGGGTAATTCCTCCAATGATTACACCCTCTGCGTATCAAAGGTAGCTATACTATGCATTTGCAAGAAACACAGTACTTCTGAGGAGTTTGAATCTGCTGTGAATGCCATAACTGAGAAGCTTTGAACTGCTCACTGTATTCAGAAGTTTCATCATTTGACATGGGAGGGCCACAGCATTTTTCTTCCTCTAATGTCAGAGTGGGTAAGGCTGTTGTTATGTTGGAAGGTTTTACTACCAGTGCTAGAGATTTTCTCAGTATTTTTACTCCCCTATTAAAAAAGGAACACAGACTTTAGAAGGACTCACATAATTGACTGTGATCTTCCGTTTCTTCTCATTTTATGAGTAATTCACTTTCAGTCAAAATTAAACACCCTTTTAAAAGCCAGGCCTTGCAGACTCTGATTTCTATTCCACAGTTACTATGTATAAATTTATTTTGCACAAGCATACTTTTTCAAGCAATACAAAGCACTCAAGACACAGATCATGCCACTGCCATGCTCAGTGTGCTTACGTTTTCTAAGATCAGAGAGCTGGCTGTCAGAGCAGTTAACAAGTGTGCTTCTTCAATTCAGCATTTCTAGAATTTTCCTCTAACATATATCATCTCTCAAGCATAATCAGGAAGAAGATTATCTTGTCAGAAGCTTCATAGTTAGCTTCCTCTCTAGAAGCTTGCAGGTTTCCATAGTGTTTGGTTTTTCCCAATGCAAGTTATACGGATGCCCTGCCCTTCCCTTTTACTAATTCATTTTGAGCAGAACTGGAAATGAAATTCACATTTTGCTATGCATCTACATTAGAGCAGCAAGTAAGGTCTGTCCCAGCTCAAAGACTTCTAGCACCAGATTCCTGTTTTTTCCCATCACCACTGTAATTAGTATTCTGCTTTCATTAGTGTATTGGCTAGTAGTTGTAGGTAGCCACGATCTTTTCTTTGAACAAAGGGAAAAAAGAAAAGGGTGAGAAACGAAGACATAAAGTGGTGCAATTTCATCTCCGTGAAAAGGAAACCCCTCCTTCAGGATTTCCCAGCAGTGTTGATGTTACAAGGATTAGATGATTAGAGTATGCTGTAGGAGATCTAAATTGCTCAGCAGCTGCTGTTTGTCAGAATGGTTTGAATGGAAGAGAGGCCTAAAAATTACTTTTTAGGTGAGGTTACTGACCAGGACAGCTAAAATAGCCTGTTAAAAGACTCTTGAATGGAGAATGAAGAGGTAGAATACATTTCTTATAGCTGTTAAACTCTGGATGGACAGCAGTATAACACAGCTCTCAAAATAGGGAAGAAAAAAAAAAGTGAAATATATTTTATCTGCTTTAAGAAATGTGCCTTCTCATTGTGCAGGCAAGTGAGTTAGGGCCAGGGTTGCCAAAGATAATGTGCTTCAGTAAAAGAGCAGAAAAGAATGAATAATAAACAGTTGTAAATCTTAGGGAAGTAATGTGGACCTTCTGTGTCAGCAAACAGCTGGGTTTCCAAATGGTCTCAGTTCCTTAGTCTGGAATTATGATGCTTCCATACCCTGTTTGACCTTGAATTGGAAGGGCAAAAGTAATACTTCTGCTGGCTTCGGACTGGATTTGCAAAGCTAATGGGAAAAGGAAACAAATGGAGAGCCTGTATTGAGTTTATTGCATTTAGGATCACTGGGTCCTGTATCACTGTTTCAATTCTGCCCCTGAAATTTGTGCAAGCTCTTGAGCAGCTCTCTTCCCTCTGTATACCTCAAGGTAAGGAAAAATGGCAAGGTGGGGTTCCTGATACTTTATGTGGGAAGGGGTACTGTAGATCTAGTCTGGGCATGACACCTTCTTTCTTCTGAAGAAAGAGGGTCAAAAGGTGGTTGCTAAGTTAGTACTTTATCACTTTTTTTTAAAGGGAATATTTCTTTCTATCTTCAGGAGGTTGTTTTCTTTGCTGAGATTGAGCATTTTTACATACAAGGGGGCATTGACTGTATTGGTAGGTCAGTGTCCTCATGCAGGAAGACTTTTGAAAGGTCAGCTTCTCCTGAATCAGAACAGAAATTGTCTTATCATGTCCTTGTCAGTCACTTCAAAATCTGTCAGTTCTTTCTACTGGCCTGCTGAGCACTGAACATGCTACAAGCTGGTTATTATGCTTTTAATAAGACATATAGCCATGGTTGGTTGAATCTTATCATACTCTGGTCATGAAGTACAAGAAGTCTTCTGTCATAAAGGGATGCCAGAAGGAATACTGTGAAAGATGTTCTTTTAAAAACTCCTCTTTTTCTCATGCTGGAGGAAATAGCAGAATTACTAACTTCAAGTCCTAAATGGAATGAGATTTGTTTAAATGCAATAAAGCAGAAACAAGCTTTGTTCTTACTTCTCTTTAGAACTTTAAGATTTTAGATGTAACCTTTTCAGTCATTTTTACATGATCAAAATATCCTACTCTTCTGTTTGCTTTTTAATCTTACATGAAAGCTGAATAAAATATGAATCAGTGATTTGGACACTAGCCTAAAGGGCTTGGAAAAACCTGGGTACATGCAGCAGATTTCCTGCGTGACCTTACACTTAATCTTTTCATGGCTTTGGTTCTTCACTTGCAAAATCAGGATTTGATAGGTTTCTGCCTCACACACATTAAGGCCTGTGAAATGCTTCAATATTAAAATCTCCATGGCTGATATTAAATAACCTAAGTAAACAGCTAACAGTCATTACTCTGGTAGCTGAAGCTTTAAGAAAAACACCATATGTTTTGAGACTCATAATAACACCATGAAAAGTGGCAGCATGACAATACTGGCTGTGTTTGCATGTCCTCAGGACAGATTCCCTGGAGAGAGCCCACACAATTTCTTCAAGTGTCCTGAAAAAAGAACCAAGAAATGAGGAATTCCCAGGCATTTAAGTATATTTGTTTATGAAGAAAAAATAAAATGATTGCTTTAGTTCAAGGATTTTATGGAGGAAGAATTCAATACACTGCATGAAAAAAAAAATCTGGAAACTATGGGGCTTTTTTTCAGACGTTCATGTTGGGGCTTCCTATGAAGTGAGCATTAAGACCATCATCTTGGTTTGTTTTTCTATTTTTGCACCCATGCCAGCACGCTGGGGTCCTGAAATGAGAAAGGTTCCATTTGGGGGGGGGCTTTTTTCTTTTAAGACTTTTGTCTATCAACTTAGCCAATGAGACAGGCCCTCACGAACAAATACCTTGGAAGAAAGAGTCTGTGTTGGAGTTAGTGAGGGCTTAGAGGCTGACATGTTTGGACTTTGTTCCTGAAGTGAGGATGCTACTGTTTTCTTTTCCTTTCTTTCTTTCTTGCTCTCTTTCTTTCTTCCTCTTTTTTCCTTTCCTTCTCTCTTTCTTTGCCTGCCTTCCTTCCGTCCTTCCTTCCTCTTTCTTTCTTTCTCTCTTTCTTTCTTTCCTGGTCACAGCTTAAAATCCAAGAGAACTAGACCTTCCTCTACCTTCTGCATCTTTTCCCTGTGACCTTGCACTCAACCCAGCAAGTCTCAAGGCTCCACAGTGACCTAGAGGTTCCTGTTGCAAGCCAGAATAACTTTTTTCACCTCACCTGTGAAATTTGGCTGCACACCATCTTGCTGTGCCTCCCAGCACCCTCCCTCTCTCCTCCACTCAGAGGACGATTCCCTGCTTGCCATGCCTGCTTCTCCTAAATGGTCCCACAGGCACTCCAGGAATTTTCCCTGGATGCACATGCACAGGGACTCACAAGGGACAAGTACACTCTTGCTCTTTTCCAGCTTTTTCCTGACCTGCTGCCCTAGCCACATCAAGGCACAAGGCTGTCTTGCTTCCCAGTGCTCACTCCACATTCTTTTTTATTTGGTAACACAGGATAAACTGCAAACAGCCCCTTCAGGAAAATTACCCATCACAGAACCAGTAAGAAATGTTGAATTGTTGTGTGCAAAAATGCTTCTCTATCCTAGACTCTCTTTTACCATGATCTGGCTCCAGTTTGCCTAAAATGCCAAACTTCCTTTACCTCAAAGAAAACCTGAGCCAGAAATAGCTCAGGATAAATACTAGGCATCTAGAATAATGCTGTTGCAGTGTGACATTTATAAAGGTATCCATCACAGAACTGATAAGACAAGCTAGAGTCAGTGATAACAAGAAAAGAAGGTATGTTCATTCTTCCTAGTAATTTTAAAACATCTAAAGTATCCATTCATTCATTTTGTTTTGTTTAGGGGCTCTTTAATTTACTACTTATTGTGGGTAGTTCATATGGATGACAGTGTTGGAAATAAAAACTTCAGTTCTTCTGAAAATTCCATATACATGGAGTTCAAATTGAAAAAAACCCCACCAGAAATAAATATAAAATTAGCATTAAAAATTTTCAAATAGATTTTTAGCTGCTTAGTATCCTCAGATAGGTAGGCAATTCTGCTTGCTTCCATCCAGCAGACTAGCTTAGTGAAGCCAAACAGAAAGCAAAGAAAGTGCTTAAAGCTCCCTCCCTACATTTTTTTTCATAATATGTTGCTGTGATCCTTCAAAACCTAGTACATGCACTTGTGATGTGGAGAATAGTATGTACTTTTTGAGGGAATAGTCAAGAAATGTCATTCTGAAGGTTAGTTTCATTTTCTTTCCCTACTACTCTCCAGGTGATATTGATCATAGTTCCTCAGTCACCTTAAAATGCATTAATTAAAAACAATAAAAGAAAGGAAAGAGGGAAGGCAGGAAGCAGTATTTTGTTAAACTCTTATGTATTAATAGTCTCTCAGAGCTTTCTTAGTAGTCATTCATTTTCATTAAAAGATATAAGTATGGATAATTCTTTCAGCTAATGGGCTGTACATAGAAAAAGAGAATAAAGACCCCCACTGAAACTTTGGTCAGGCTGGGTACTCGGAATGAAAATCAATTGATTGGATCTCAGAGCCTCTTGTTCATGTTGAATACGGATGGCATTGTTTAGCTAAAAGCTGAAAGAAAACCAGTGTGAACTGGAAACCCTGTGGTGTTTCCAACTTTTAGTTACTCATCAGTCTGGGGCTCTGTCAATACATTTTGAAGCTAACAAAAATGCAGAACAGTAGGCTAACTCTGCAGATCAGTGCCATAGCTGTAATCTCTCCCTAGCATGGAAATCGTATGTTGTGTCTGGATCCTTGAACAAAAGGAGACAACCAGCTTGAAGGCCACGAATGCAGCTAGGAGTCATGGAAGAACTGATACGCTTGATGTTACACACGTGCTTATAGGAATTAAGGAGCTGAGCTTTGAACCTTGAACTCTTTCCACGCTACGTCCATCAGAAACAATCTACTTACTTCATTCTACCAAGACATTTTCCTCTGTCTTTCATAAGGAGTGAAAATGCAGAAATAAGTCCTTTTACAAGTAAACCAAGCAGTACATAAAAGAACTCACCTGGTTATCAGCTTCTACTGTGACTTTCTCAGGAGGCCCACCTTCTCTGTCCTTACCTTTTTAAAACCTAGGCTGTTTTGAGTAGACACTGTTAAGATTTTGTGTTTTTTCTTTAGCAAATCTTCACCTCATTAATGAATAAAGGTCATGCAACCACTCACTTTAAGTTAATATAGGTAATATCTTTTTAATATAGTAATTCATGAATGTCTCTGTCTAAAGAGAAATCCCATAAGGGCTGAGATGACTTATCCAAGTGAAAGCCCTCCTTTCAGGGTGGAAAAAGATACTCAATACAGTTAGGTCTTCCAGGTGAAAAGATAGGAAAAAGATATAGAAAGTTGTGGTCATCACAGTGGGCTAGCTCTATGTTACTGATGAAATGACAGTACCAAAAGTCAGGCATTACTGAAATGTTAATGGTACTTGTCATTGTAATTAGGCCAATGATCTTTAATGAGGAACCGGCTTGCACGATTTAATTACAAAACTTTGTTAGGGATATGCTGCTAGGGATGTGACTGCATATCATCAAGACAAAGGCCTGACTCCTGTACACTGCAATTTGTTTGACAATTCTTCACTTGCAATGTGTGTCTTTGTACGATGCAGATGGTAAAGTCTGACTAATGTAGAACTTGGTACTAGTGAAATAGCAACAGTCATTCAAAAAGCAAAGCAAAGCAAAAAAGAAAAACCTAACCCTGCAAACCATGCTGCAGATTTAGAAAAATCTTCAAAACTTGGGGTTTATCAACTAGTTATGAAGACTGGAAATAAAGAGAAAGAAATAATGAAAAGGAGAGAGGGTTAGAGAGAAAAGAAGGAAATTTATTCAGTTACATGATTGATTGGGTAACTATAAGCAGAAGAGTTTGAATCACACGTTGTCCTTCTCAGAAATGCTGGAAATAACATAGGACAGTAACTGCTTACTGCACTGATCCAGTGAAAATTAAACAGTTTCTTCAGAACTGCAGTTTCACCTTTGTCAGTTACTGAATATACCAAGAGCCTGAATTAACCCAAGATAACCTTTTATAGGTAGGAAAAAAAAAACCAAAACCATCAGATATTAGGTTTCCCTTGCAACTGGAAGGTGAGTTGATACCTTCCTACCACCCTGAAAAGGGCATACTTCTGACCTCATGACTCCTGATAATTTAAGAGATGCCACTGTAATAGGTCCATTTCTGTTCACCTTTGCCAACAGGGTTTATCATCCAAAGTGGCAATCTAGGAAACAAAGTGTGGTGAATATGGATGTTCTGTGTAAGGCTCCTGTATAAAAGAGCTCAGTTGCTGAGAAGTCCATATGTACCACGTCAGCATGAACTAGAAAACTGTATCAAAGTCCAGGAGACAGAAGACCTGAGGCCAAAGATGTCTTAAGCAACAGCTATTATTTCTTTGGTAGAGGTGGCTTGTCTTATGACCTTCCTCTACTGTGTGTCATTTGAAACACTGGCCTCATTCGGAACTGTCAGTATATAGACTTGTTCTTATCACAAGTTGAGACCTTATCATTTCTACACAATATATAAGTAGTGATAGCACGGGCTGGGCGCTACCTTTACTGCTGGTGCCTACGTGAGGTTTTAGTCTGCTGTAAGAATCGCTGTCCAAATAAGATTTGTGCAAAAACATTACATTCCAGCCTAAACATTCTATGATTCTGTGAAATGCAATGGGAAAAATGGACACATGTATTATTCTGGCACTTTATCTGTAACGAACCTGGTGGGGGCAGGGAAGAGGGGAGGCCTCTCATCTGCCAAATAAGGTTGCATCAGCAGGATTCTTTTCCAAAACAAGTTATCTCTTTCCAAAAATAACTGTTCACATCAAATAAAGCCATCTAACCAGAGACGATCCTATGGAAAAAAAAGTAAAAAAGAGAAGCTCTTGATTTGTTAGGACAGGGCTTAAGGTCTACAGAAAGGACCTTATAGATGAAACTAATGTAGCTGTTCATTATCATCTAACTTTGAATTGCCATATCCTGACAAGACCTGCCACATTCACCAATGTACCTTCTGTGTGACAACTGAATAAATGTTGGGCATCTTGCAGAATGATGAGTTTATAGAGTGTGGTAAATGTTAATTGTTGTTCTTTATGACTTCCTGACAGAACTTCAAACTTATGTCCTTTTGCAGTACTTGGTCCTTGAGAACAAACATGTAGCAGAGTCAGCAAGCTATACCACACCTACTTGCTCCACGCAATAGATGAAGTAGATCCTCAAGAGCTTAGCAGCTCACCAGCTGCAAAGCCAGGCTGACCAGACCAAATTTGCAGAACTAGGACTTCTGATTTTTCTGTAGGCAATGGTGAACCATGTGCTGTGGCCAGAAGTAAAACTTTAACTGTGAGGGCAGCCCTAGTGAAATGGGAACAGGGACACAGGCCAGACACCACAAAAAGCAATTCTTGATCTTTCTCAAGTCTAGATTTATTTTGCAAATGTTTGCAGTGTCAATACGCAGCTTTGAAAAATAGGAACAGGGATTCATTTAACAAAATGGTAGCCACAGCAGATCCACCATACAAACCACACTATATCCCTTGATGATGGATTTGCCTTGCCTTTGTATAGTTGCCTGGAGATAGTTCTTCTGGGAACGAGACCACAGTGCTGCAAAGGATCTGAGGAGCCCTACTTAGTACATTTCCATATTCTGTATCTCTGCCAAGAAGATGGGGGCAGTTGGAAATATGTTACTTTTGCAATATCTATAATGAAGCCATGTCCAGTTAGCCATTAAAAGCAGCTGTGTCATTTGCCACGCAATCACTTTTGCTGACTGAGAGAGGAAAGAAAGTATTCTTTGTGGAGCTTCTATGCCAAGTCTACAATTACCAAGTTTCAGTTTTATTACTGCTTTTTGTAACACAAAGGAGTTACAGTAGAGTGTATGATAATGCCATGTAATAAAAAGTGTAGAAATACAATTTCTCCCTAGTCATATTGTAAAGTATGATTAGCAGCAAGTAATGGAAGGTGTCATTCTTTACTTGGCATTGGCATTCTAATTATCAAAGGCCAAGGGAGAAAACTTTATGGCTTGATTTTAACTTAATTTATTTTAGGCATGGACTGTAAGAATACAGGCTAAGGCTTGCATAAAAAAATGTAGGTGGAGTTTTTCTCTTGCTGCATGTACATGTAAATTTATTATGAAAATATTTGCCTGTGATGGTATTCAGCTGGGAAAGGAACCAGGGTGGTCTGCAAATAAAATACTTTATAACAGGAGGTCACAGACTGCAAGGAGAGAAAATTAGTTGACTATATGAGAAATACTAAGTAGCCATTGGAGGCGTCCTCTGGAAAAAAATGAAAATCAAAACCATAATACAGGCTAGTTTGTGGATTGTACTTTTTCCTTAAATTATTCCCGATTACCTGAGATACTTACAAGGAAAAGATCTTTGTCTACTTGAAATTTGTCTATGCCTGTTCTGAATAACAAGAAAGATGTCTAAAATTTCCTGTATTTATATTTTCAGAAAGAAATAATTTGTGAACTACAGTACCAATTCTGTAGTCATTAACATAGATGCAGATCTTTACTACTATCAGCAGTCCTACTGAAATCTGCGGTCCTATCAATGTTTGATGTTATTTGAGGCAAGGTCACAGAGAATATCTTTTATTAGACCACCTGATGCTGCTAGAAACTTCTAACATGCTTTTGGTTACTTAAGACATCTTCCTAGTATCAGAGGGGAGATCATGTCTCATAGCTGCGTTACAGCTGCAACAGCACTACTCCTTTAAACCTATTTGCATAAGTGACTGAAAGCCTGACTCTTAATAGAAAAATGATGCCTGAAAGTGTCTGCACCACCACTACAGATGTAGTAGCATGAGCACTTTTTTTTTAAGCATTAACTTTTTAAAATTCACTTCTCTGTCCTGTTTCCACATTATCCCCTCATGTGCAGAGCTATAAATTTGTGTGAATCACATAGTGAACCTGAGTTAGTAAACACTACAGATGAAAAATACCCTTAATAGAAAAATACTGTCTTATTTTTAAACCAGATGTGGTTCTCAGTCCAGAACATCCACCAGCACAACTGAGTCAGTAGCATGATGATGAGCAAGTGGGGAGGAGCACAGGTTAAGATTGCTTAAGTTGACACCATTATCGAATGAATGGCTCAAGAAATTCTACCCTGGGATCTGCCTACATCTTCGAGAAGCCCCCTCCCATCTGTTTAGCAGCACCTGCTATCATGCTTTTAGATATGAAAACAGAATTACAGGATCATGGAATTACAGAATCATAGAATGTTTGGGTTGGAAGGAACCTTAAAGATCATCTAGTTCCAACCCCCCTGCCACGGGCAGGGACACCTTCCACCAGACCAGGTTGCTCAAAGCCCCATCCAACCTGGCCATGAACACTGCCAGGGATGGGGCAGCCACAACTTCTCTGGGCAACCTGCACCAGTGCCTCACCACCCTCACAGTGAAGAATTTTTTCCTGACATCTAATCTAAATCTACCCTTTTTCAGTTTAAAAATGTTACCCCTTGTCCTACCACTGCATGCCCTTGTAAAAAGTCCCTCTCCATCTTTCCTGTAGGTCCCCTTTAGGTACTGGAAGGCTGCTGTAAGGTCTCTCCAGAGCCTTCTCTTCTCCAGGCCGAACAACCCCAACTCTCTCAGCTTGTTTTCATAGGAGAGGTGCTCCAGCCCTCCGATCATTTTCATGGCCCTCCTCTGGACTTGCCTCAACAGTTCCATGTCCTGATTTTGGGGCCCCCAGAGCTGAATGCAGTACTCCAGGTGGAGTCTCACCAGAGTGGAGCAGAGGGGCAGAATCCCCTCCCTCGACCCGCTGGTCATGCTGCTTTTGATGCAGCCCAGGATATGGTTGGCCTCCTGGGCTGTGAGAGCACATTGCCAGGTCATGTTGAGCTTCTTGTCAACCAACACCCCCAAGTCCTTCTCCACAGGGCTGCTCTCAACCCATTCTCCACCCAGCCTGTATTTGTGCTTGGGATTGCCCTGACCCATGTGCAGAACCCCACACTTGGCCTTGTTGAACTTCATGAGGTATGCATGAGCCCACTTCTCAAGCCTGCCAAGGTCCCTCTGGATGGCATCCCTTCCCTCCAGCGTGTTGTCGCCAAACTTGCCGAATTTCATGCACTCAATCCCACTGTCCGTGTCACCGACAAAGATGTTAAATGGTGCCAGTCCCAATACCGACCCCTGAGGAATGCCACTGATTGCTGATCTCCACTCGGACATTGAGCCATTGGCCGCAACTCTTTGAGTGTGACTGTGCCGCCAATTCCTTATCCACTGAGTGGTCTGTCCATCAGATCCATGTCTCTCCATTTTAGAGACAAGGATGTCATGCGGGACGGTGTCAAACACTTTGCACAAGTCCAGGTCGACGTCATGCATTGCTCTTCCCTCATCCACCAACGTTGTAATCCCATCACAGGCGGCCACCAAATTTGTAAGGCACAATTTGCCCTTAGTGAAGCCATGTTGACCATCATCAATCACCTCATTATCCATGTGCCCTATCATAGTTTCCAGGAGGATCCACTCCATGATCTTGCCAGGTAGAGAGGTAAGACTGACTGGCCTGTAGTTCCCCGGTTCTTCCTTTTTTCCTTTTTTAAAAATAAATCTCATCCAGCTGAAACTGCAATTAAATTCTTGATTATCCCAGTTGGAATTCCTTCAGAAAATCAGGTTTAATACCTCTGACCCTTTACAATGGCTGTACTGGGATTTTTAAAAGTAAGTTGACAAAAGTGTGACTCAGGGATGGATTCTGTGTGTACATGGCGGGGGAGGGGGGGCAGGCAGTAAGTAATGTGTAGCCTCATGTTATAGACTACCTAATGCAGAACCTACCAAGACCATGACGGGAAATGACTGTATTACTGTACAGCCCCCCTTCATCCAAGTGCAGCTGAACCTTGGTTTCCCTTATGAAAGACAAATACTTGGCACCATATGATGCCCCTTCAGGGCATTTGTTCACAGCTGACTCAAAGAATATTACAATCTGTTGAATCACCATTCAGTCTTCCATAAACAAGTAAGTAATCTGTGAAAAGCTTCCATATGACTAAGCCATGTCTTGCTTTTTCTGTAAAGATGTCAGACATCATAAAGTACAATGTAGCTGTGGAATCACTTGATGAAGTAAGAAATAGTGGTTTTGATGTCATAATAAAATTAGTCATTTTAGAGCAGCTTTATTTTCTGCAGAGAGTAGTGAAAAAACTTAAGCATCTGCCGTACAAAGACTCATTTCATAAATAGTCAGAAGTAACAGTAAAAAATACACACATGCACACACAGAACCCTCAAAGATGGTGAAATATTTGCCAGTACTCTAAGTTGTTTCTAAGTGAGGGACAGATTCCTTTGGTGGTATAAATCAGCGCAGCTCTGCTGGTTTCGTGAACTACACTGATTGAAGCTACAATGAAAACCTAGCTTTCTGACAGTTTCTCTGGAGTTATTCCTGGCACAGAAATGCATCTTTAAAGTTCAAATGAAGACACATCCTGTGCTCTTATGTCAAGAGCTACCTCTATATAGGGTATTATGAATATAGTGACATCTAACAGACAATAATACCTTCTGGGAATTATACCATGTCCCATTTATTCAGCCAGAGGTATAAGTTGTTTTCTGAGAGTTTATTTTTAACTGGTTGCCCTGATCTAAACTGAGAGTAAGTAACGTCCAATTTATCATGCTAAGAGGCGCATTAGATACCTCAAAGATTTTTGGCTGGTATAGAGTATAGTCACATTATTATCTAAATGAGAAAACCCTACAGTCTGCATTCTATTTTCTAAGGTCACAATTATTTCCTGTACTTTCACAAGTTATTACTAAACCTCCCCTAGTCAATCAGTTACTTGTGTTCCAGCCTTTTATCTACCTTAGCTCAGTGGTTTTTGAATATTTTGGTTTGTTGATTAAAAAGAGAGAAAAAAAAAAAAAAAAAAAAAAAAGAAAAATCAGTCCCAGACTCCACAGAGCCCTTTGGAAACTTTTCACACACACATTGCTGTGAAACACCTATGAATTTGCTTTTCTATGACTGTCTTTAAGCCATTTAGAACTGTCATTCAGGGAGTTTCAGACCACTGATTGAAAATCATGCCTCTAGTTTTCTTAGTGTCTCAGTACTATGTAATTGTTCAAGTATAACCCCTGAAAAAAACAGGGGAGTTGTGACCACTCAATTCATCCTACATGTCCCTTTTTTTTTTCAAGCAGATGTAGTACCAGATGTTGTTGTTCTTAGCAAAGCTCTTGCAATAGCTTTGAGTATTCCTCATCATCGCATGCACCCTTTCAAAAATTAGGGGGTCATGCAATATCACTCATACTTTAAATACCTGCTGTCAAGTCTTTAACTATCAAATCGATGTTTCCCTTGAACAGAAAACTGTGCTGTCAGTCTTTCACAAGGCAATGTGCATAGAATATTCTTGCAACTGACACTGTTATGTTTGAGGGGGGGAATGAGAAAGAAGGTCTGTGGAGTAAGATATCCACATAACATATAACTGTACAAATGAAATGCAGTGAATCCAAAGCTATATGCAACATGTGATACAGTAATGAGCAATCACTTCACATCTACAAAATGCTGCTTAATTGCAGAATCAAGTCCTTTAAACCTGCCAAAAGTTAGCTGCTTTCTTCCCAGCCATTGTAACAGACTATCCATCTATTCACGTATGACCACATTTCAAGCTATCAAACTTACAAGGTACAATTCTGGCACACATAATTACTTTCTAAGTATTACCACAGAAATCTCAGCATTCAAGGAACAACAGGTAATGTCTTCTCCTAGAAGATGTGTAGGTATACAAAGGCAGGACAAATATTAGGCTTGGCCAATGGACCTTAAGCTAAGGTCCAAAATGCATTAATCTATTGCCACAGTGACCTGACTGCCCCAAATTTCTGGTCAGATGCTTCCCATCTTCTCTCACAATGAGATTCAGGTCTCCCCCAGAAGTCCCTGGCTACACTGCACTGCACAACAGCGTGGCCTCCTGAGCAAAAAGAACACATAAAGAACCAAACCCAAATCCCATAGGGTGTAATCAAAGGATATACAAACATTTTTTTCAAGAATTTGAATTTTTTTTTATGCAAAAAGAAAAAAAAAAAGAACCAAATTGCGTTGAAAGCAGGTAATCACAGGAATGTAAAGAAGTCACTCCATACACAGTTTAATCTCAGATTTAAGCCTTTCTTTCCCTCTGTTCTTGGTTCTCTTGAACTGGATCCATGGTTTTCAGATATAAACATAGGGAAGGAAAAAAACCAAAAACCCCCACAACTTTCTGTTGCACAAGACCTAGATATACTCATTGGTTTTGACTTGGTTTATGCTCAAGCTTATTAACTGACACTAGCAGAAATAAGCACAAATAAAATCACACAGTGTTTCATGAGCTTCCTATTTCCCAAGCAATCCTGTTCTTAAAATTATATTGGTCATTATAATAAAATGCATACTCCTTGTCCCCAAACTGCTCTGGGATGCTGAAGAACAGAGTATTTCAGCTTATCCTGTGCTTATTAGTCTAAAGTTAAGTTGTTGATGAATGAGCAAAGCAGAACGTATTACTGGTGGAAGAAAAAAAACCAACCAAAAACGTGTAAGATAGGACAGTATGCCTCCTACTGTAGTAGAGCTCTTACTAGTTGCTCCCTTGGGAAAAGCTGTGATGAATCTCTCTAGTTTGCTATCTGCAGAGAACAGTATGTGCATTTGCCTAGTTAATCTACCTTCCTTGCCCCTGAAATCATGTTCTCCTCCTAATTCACCACCCAGGTCATTGTACTGGTCTCCTAGAACAAAAATAAGACATACAATAGGCCGTGAATATTATCACCAACTCTGCTTAATTTATTTCCTTTTCCAAAGGGGAAAAAGCCAGTATTTGATTAATTTTGTGCCAGACTGTCTTCTAAAAATGTGTAGTTTTGTCCATCTCAGAGGTCAGAGACACATGATCTCTCATTTCTAGGAATCCATCCTTTGATGTGCAAAAACCTCTGGCCAAGATCTTCACAAGGGGCTATGTTTTTTAGTTCCCGCCTCAAAGCATGTTAAATGGCCTGATTTCAGAAAGTGCTGATCAGACTCTGTTTAAAAGTTTGTAACTTCTGAAATATCTCAGATTAGATATCCTAGAATTTAGGGACTTCAGAATCACTAATTGCCATGATCATATTAACCCCCACCACTGGTTTCCAGTCTCCTTTCAAAGTATTGAAAATAGGTATTGGCGCCTAGCTTATCAAATTCAGTTACTATGGATTTTTTTCCTCCTCATCTGGTAACTGAATGTATAAAATCTTGCTTATTTGAAATGTTATATGAAGTATTATATGCATTGCAAATCTAAAGTAGATAAAAATTTAAGCTCAAAACAGTAGCTAAGTCAGTAACAAGAGGAAGTCTGGTTAATTTAACACAGGACAGAAGCAGAGAAATTTGTGGGTTTCCATGGTGAAAAGCCTGAATCATAAAGCTGGTTAATAGTACAAAACTTGTATTTTCAGAAATTCTCTAATAACTGTGGTTTCAATATGTGCAAAAATGCTTTTAATTTTATTAAGCAATAGCTCTTATCCATGCTTCAGGGAAAAAATTATAATAGTCTGCCACAGAAGTCTAGGATCCTTTCTAATAACATGTTTAAAACAAAAAAGTAATTACAAAGTCTGATTTAACCCACCCACAGATCAAGGAAATTCACGGATGTAGTTTCCCCTCTGCCCTCGTGGTTACCTGGGCTTGATTTTGCCACCTTTGTTCACTCAGTGCAGCGTGAACCTCATTTGATGAATTGAGCCATTGGGTGAGACTAACCATTGGCCATTATTCTCCATTAATAATTAGTAGCACTGAAAATAACAATCCATACGTCCTAGGGACACATTTGTAACGAGATGTGAGTGTCAGTAGGCTGGCTTCTGGTGAAAGACAGAAGGGTGATTTGCTCTCAGAATAAAAGAAATATTGTTCCCTTCTTCCACACTCCTTTCACCATGGTTATATCTTCAACTGTATGAACTTAATCAGACAGATGCAGACATGTATGGTCTATTAATAAAAACCATGAAGAAATCAGTTTCTGTAAGCATTACCACGTTAACTGGAAATCACCTTTTTTTTTTTTTTTTTTTTTTTTTTTTTTTTTTTTTTTTTAAGTTTTTAATTGTGTGGCTACAAGATACAATTCGGACAAACTTGCATAACATGCATCAACCTGTCTGAGGAAACAGCAAACGAAGACATGAGGTCTGGCTTAACTAGAACTAGTTGAGGATTTTAAAAATTCAATTGATTTTTGTCAGAAAGTGCTAATTTGAGGAAATCCATGTTATTTTCTAGATCTATTTCACCGATTTATGCTAAGTGTAGACAGAGTAGAGTTTTTGGAAATCTCACTGATTTCTTGTAAGCTTGCCTACAACATTGCTAAAGAGCTTACATTTTCAGATTGGAGTTTCTAGAGCAATTTGCCATGTAGCCTATTTCTGAAGCTTCCCAGGCTTTTTACAACTAAGTCAGTCCTTCTCTGAGAACAAATATTTAATTTACATTCTCACTAAGAGTCATGATTGCATGACTCAATAATCTCAGTAATATCAGAGTTGGACTGAAGTACAGGAACTAGGAGTTGTTAATTCCTGTCCTTTTTAATCAATCTTCTCATTGAATTATCATTTTTTTTTAATCCAGACTGGCCAAATAGCAGTTGTTAGTCTTTCTGTCTTCATTTATTCCAGCCTCTTCAAAACAGAGTTAAGAATGTGTTTTTACTCAGCAAATGTGAGTGCGTTTGCATAAAGGTGCATTTGCAGTACAAAATTTATACTTAAAAGCTGGGATTCTAGGCACATGATACGCAGAGAAATTTAAAATTACTGGCATGCTACTGATTTGTAAATTAGTACTTGTAAATGGCTCAAACGCAATCTTTGTGTTCAATACAACTCTTAAATTGCCTATTTGCAGAGGATAAACACTAGATATTCAAAGAGTATATTGCTTATAACAGATATGTCTCTTCCAAGTCTGCTCTCCTATAATATTTATTTAACAAAGAGAAAAGGATGCTTTCATGTGTCCTTTAAAAATCAGGAGTTTGTGCTTTCATAATTGTTAAGCACCTCTAAGTAGGTCAAAGACTATGTTCTTGAAAAGGTTTAAATGGCTACTTACCACTTAGAAATAAAAATGCAATTAGGCCAAACCACGTTTTTGAACAATCGAAGAAAATACCGTTACTTAGAAAAAGGCTTAGAGCAAAAAGAAATTAAACACAGGAATGAAGCCGATTGTCATTGTTAGCTTTGCTTCTTCTGTGGGGTTTATTTTGCCTCAGAGTGAGGATAAATGTCTGTGTGTGTTTTGCATGCCTCCCTTTAGCATGTGTTTGCCCACGTTTGCAAGTGTGCACTCATTCTCGGATGCCGATACAGCCATACTCATTGCACGTGCCAGCACGTCTGCACTAACAGCATACTAAAAGGCAAGAGTCTGATGTAGGCAAACTCTTTCCCTTTCTTCCCCTCATGAAATCTTTTCCCATTTCAGAATCAACAGCAACCATGACTGATAAGCCCATTCTCACCTTCCAGATAATAATTCCTCTTTGGAATTAGTCTTCCCTCAACAGCTTTTACATATCTGAACATAGTTATCTCCCAAACAGTGTTTATCTCAATTTTTGCATTTATTAAAAAAAAAAAAAAAAAAAAAAAAAAAAAGAGTCATGGGAAGTTTCCACCCAAATAGCCTTCTACTTTTGTGAAAAGAAAGATGGCCACTAAAAGCTTAAAACACTTGGTTTGCAACTTGACCAGTGGAAATTCAATTAATATATCTTTCCATGACCTCAGAGATGAATTTCAAAGTAACCTGAGCCTGAGTTCATATTATTACCATTTCCCATTGCTTTCCCCATCTATGCTGTAGAAGTTATGCTTTCCTGCCCAGTAATGTCTGGGAGAAGTTTATCTGACCTTATATTAGACATCTAAGTCTGAGATTAGGTTTAGGTTTAAGTTTGTTGTATAGTCAGTGGATGTGAGGGGCAGGTCATCTCATCACAGGGTAGATTTCTATAATAAAGCATCATGCGGAGAGCTCTCTTTCTTTTCAGATATCAAAGGGAGCCAGGGAAGACTAGCTCTTACTTAAACCTGTACGGCACCAGTGTTAGAGAAGGTGAATCCCATCCTACATCTGGAAGAGTCTGTCCCTTTCTATTAAGCCCATTGTCAAGGATAAACATGACAGAATAATTTCACCACCATGGATTTATTGATGGTATAACTTCTTCCCCTTAGATTTCTCTCTTACTGTCTTAATTAAAAATTCAATAGCTGGTTTTCTTCAACTCCAGCTGTACAGACCCTTGTGGACTTAATAGTTTAACAAATTCCACTGGTATCAAGATATGAAATATGGCATTTGGAATAGTATTATGCTATAGATTTTTCTTCTCACTGCTTTGAAGAACACAAAACAAGATAGATATGTTAAATACCAAATCCTACAATATCAAAAGAAAAAAAGTACAAATAAGAAAAAGTGTGTGAATGTTTTGTGGTGATTAGGAAAAAAGGCATGTATGACTACCTGGATGAGGAATATGTTCATAAAGTACATAGACTGCTTTTGAGTTCCCCTGGGTGATTTATTTCCGTATTTTGTAAACCCGCATTCATAATTGCTCTAAAATAATACTTGAAACACTAGGCTTGGCTGGCATATTTCCAAAACCAAGACTCCTTAAACTCAAAAGGTTTTGGGACCACACTATAGAGCATTGTCATGAAAGGAACAGAAAACCATCTGTGGTGACTCACAGCCACTTGATTGTTTAAGGTTTTTTTTTTCATTAAAAAAACAAACTAAAAACACATTAGTGATTATAGTATACCTTTCCAATATGCAATAAGGAAAAAAAAAAAAGCAGAGGATTCAAATATAATATGTTCAAATTATCCTGTCACATCCCCATCTTTTTGTCACTGCATTAGCTGACATTATGACCTTTACAGGGTCTGCTTTGAGAACCTGGTTAGTATCGGGCATAGCTTCTAAAAGAGACATTTTGCAGTTGTCTTTGTGAACAATAAATAAAAAAATAAAAAAAGCAGCCAAAACCCCTCTCATCTGTGCATCTCTCCTTACATTGTACTATTGTTTTATCAGAAGGAACACAAGCAATTCCTCAGACTCTTTCACTCCCCTCCCACACCAGTTTTGCCTTCAGTCCTCTATCTGCTCTGCCCATGCCCTTCCTCTGTTGTATTCAAATACCCCCTTATTCCCAAATTACTTTCCATGTGTATTTTCCTTCCAATTACATATCCACTTTTTGTCAATGTCTCCTTTGGGCCCTCTTTACCTACCCTGAAATCTCACCACCTTCAGATCTCTTGCCCTCCATCACATTATTCTTTTTAGATTAAGTTGCTTATTTGATAGCCTATAAAATTATCACACTCCAACAGGTCAGTCCTTAGTCCTGATAACAAGATTCTTTCTTCTCTCAACAGGAATTACAAGAAAAAGTAAGTATCTCCCATCCTGGTGGAATAAGCAATCAAATTGCCCTGATTGATTGCCAAAGCTCTCTGACCCTTAAAATCTTCTTTCATGCTGCTTGCTTCTCTACCTCTGCTGACTCAGACATCAAACCCAACACTTCACCGTACCAAACCAGGCCTGGAGAATACTCGGTCTGCTTGTTATGTCCCCCTCTGTGAAATAGGGCTGGCGTGTCTCTCATTTGGGTGGTATTTACCAGGGTAGACCAGCCTGCTACAGTCCTAGCTATTAGACATTAGCCCTGAAGATGGCTGGCTTAGCTAGACAGTCCACCAAGGTGTAGGTTTCTGACCTGAGTAGCAAGATCAGTGTCGTGGTTTCAGCCCACCCGGTAACAAAGAACCACACAGCCGCTCGCTCACGCCCGCCCCGGCCACAGTGGGATGAGGAGAAAAATATAAAGAAACGCCCGCGGGCCGAGACAAGGGCGGGGAGGGATCACTCCCCACTCACGGTCACGGGCAAGAGACGGGCTCGACTCGGGGAAGGAACACCATCAGTTTCACTCACTGCCGACCAAAACAGCCCGAGGCTATCGGGGAGTAAACCCAAGCCCGGGAACACCTTCCCCCCCGCCCTCCCTCCTTCCCGCCTCCGCTCCCGGTTCTCTCCACCTCCTCCCGCCGGCGGCGCAGGGGAACAGGGGACGGGGGCTGGGCTCCGCCCGCCATACCTGCTCTCTGCCGCTCCCTTCTCCTCGGGGGGAGGAGGAGGACTCCTCGCTCGGCCGTGGGGTCCCTCCCGCGGGAGGCAGTCCTTCACAAGCTTCTCCAGCGCGGGTCCTTCCCGCAGGGCGCACTCCTTCAGTCACAGACCGCCTCGGCGCGGGCTTTACCACACGGTCCCGGCCATCTTGGGGGGCCCCCGCTGCCCTCCGTGGGCTGGGGGACACAGCCTGCCGCCTCACCGCGGGCTGGGGGGGCATCCCCTCCTCCTTCCCTGACCTCGGCACCTGCAGAGGGGTTCCTCTCACACCCCACTCCCCTCACTGGCTGCAGGTTCCCCTTCTCAAACCTGTTCCCCACAGGTGTTACCACTCTCACTGACGGGCTCGGCCCGGGCCAGCGGCGGGTCCCACCTGGAGCCGGGGAAGCTTCTAGAAGCTCCTCACAGGAGCCACACCTGCGGCCCCTACCCCGCTACCAAAAAACCCCGCCACACAAACCCGTAACAATCATACATAAAAAGCCAATCCAAAATACCCGATACCAAAAGAACCATTTTTTGTTCCAGCCACTTTAGAGGTGGATAATTGAATCACGGTGGATCAATTCCTTCTGATACATTCTTAGCAGGAATATATATGAATACATATATTCACTTAGGACATTCAGCAGCTCTGACACAGATATGCGATTGACTTGTTTAATGGGTCCTTTGTCAAGCATCTGCACTAAGCCTCTTTTACTTTGGATTGTAAAACCCCAATAAAACGTCTACGCCATTTTTCCAGATTTTATAAGTATGTATTGCAAAGCTCTGCTAAAAACAGTAAAAATGTCTCTCCATGGAAGTACACTAATTATTATGGGCAACATTAGGAAAGGGTTTACCACCAGGTTTAAATGAGCAACTGATTGACAGTGGAATATGTTGGATTGTTCTGAAAGCATAATTAGAGAAATCTCACTCTCATAGCTATTAGCGTTATTTTTAAACCTGCCAAATATAGATCAGAAGTCAAATGAAAATATCTTTAAAGGCTTGTGATCATTCATGCAAGTCTGAAATGTATTTGGGAATTCTTCATCAGGACATCTTATATATCATGGCCACGGGACTTTAAAATCACAGTACTGATGAAACGTCGCTTCAGGAAACACTTGAGTGACATTTAGTATTTAATGTTTCCCTGGACTTCTCTGCAAAGATTAGAGAAGAAACAGTTTTAGATTCTGAATCAATATTATCACACCCAAACTGATAGAACACAAAACAGAGAATATTATCCCAATGGCCTGCAGGTGAAGTACATTTCTGTAAAAGAACTTTTTGCACATCTCCTGGAGTGCATGTATTAAAAAGGTTACAGGGTTCTCCCTGCTTTCTTGATAAGGATTTTATTTATTTATTTTTTTTTTCTCTAAGATATCCATGAACACATCAGGTTTACCCCAGAAGGGAAATCTGGTATTTTAGAAATACATATACACTAGAAGAGGCATAATTTTAAAGTGAAACTTAAGGAAATCAAGGCTTTTCTACTGAAGACAAAGCACAGGAAAGAAAAAAAAAAACAGGAAAAAAAACCCCATGAAACAAACTAGCATTGATATGCTTTTTAAGATTTTTTTAATATTTCCAGTCCTTTTGAATGAAATGTAAGGAGAAACAGCTGCTCTGAAGAAAAAAAAAATGTCCTATGCAGTTCAAAGTTAGGGCTGGTGTAACAGGTTCACTACCTGACAAGAGATGCAAGCTGCAAACGTGAATACAGAAGTTAAGGAGATCCGTGGAAGATCTCTTTGGAGGAGGATGTCGGCAGTGTTTAGGTTCATTGAGAAACGAAGTGTCTGAGTTTCATTGGCTGTCTCTAATTCCTGGGGTTCACGTATTAGTGTGTCCCATTCTTGGGACACATATCCCACTCTTGAGATGTGTATCCTGATCACATCCCTCACAAACAGCAAGTAGTATTCTGTTATTACTCTGTGTACGTATTGTTTGCCTTTGAAAGGCAACTTGGATGGAGAGCTAGGGAGGCAACTGTGTTAGATTTATTTTAGGGCAGAAGGAGGATGACAGATGCCTAGCAAAGAGTCACCTAGTTACCCCAAAAACTCAACATCTGCAAGATTACTGCAAAAAAAAAAAAAAATCCCATATTCACTAACACTTGTTCAGCTACATGTAGTAAATGTGCTCTGGCAAGTATTCACAATCCCTTTTGTTTGCTTTCTGTGAATATTCAGGAGAATAATGTTTGATGAAAGAGATAGTGTTCCAAACCCTTGTGCAAATATGTATTTATGCCAGAAGTATTTGCATGGGGATCTTGAAAGCTGAGATTTTCCACGTAACAATAGAGTTAACCCCTATGCTTCCAAATCCTGCAGAAAATGGAAAGAAGTTGTTCCACCATACTGTTTAGCTGTACTTTCCTCCTTAGTTTAATACATCAGGTTAATGATCCTAAAAATAGTGACTTCAGCAAGACTACTTACAATGGCAGAATTATCTATAAAGACATAGGTTTCAGGAAGGGACAACCTATTAACTAGAGGCAGGATTGTGATCTGGGTTCATTTAACTGCTGCTACAGTACTGAGTCATATGTAGGACTCAATTCAGCTACCCAGACGTAGGTGTCAAGTGATGTTGAGATGACCTGCAGTATCCCACTTGGGCTCCAGCTGCTACTTTGCTTGTCCCCTGTAGCTCCTGCATCTCACCATCCAGCCCCAGGCAGATGTGTCAGATACCCTGCAAATCCCACTAAGTGCCCACGGTTAGAACGTTGAATTGCACCCTTAGTTCAGGTCTCAGTTTCTTGGCAGTAACAAGGAGGTAATCTTCCTCTCCTAGGAAGGAATATCATGATGATGAAAACCATCACAGTCTGTCCCCAGATATTGCCTGTTGTTGACAGTATGATATTCTTGATTAACTGTGGTTTTATTGAAGTAAATCCAGATAGAAGCATAGGGAATAAAACAGGATTTTATAAACCTAAAAATAAGTATATTTTTAAACAGGAAAATTATTTTAAATGAATGTTATTTATGGATTGTTTTTACTACAGTGATACATGCAATAAAAGTGATACAGCATTCCAAAATTCACAATTTATATAGATTACAGAAATATCTTTTCATAACTCTTAATCTGAAGGATTATGGATGATCAGCTATACAGGTATTTATCTACCCTCTAAACAGAGGTATTGGAAAGGGATACAGTAGCAGCTGTGACTGATGTACTAAGCTTGATTAACAGGAGAGGACAGTCACATGTGTATGTGCACAGAGTATACAGAAAATCCCACATGCCTGAGTGTTCCTCATACAGACAAAGATGGCCAAAGTTACATGCCATGGTAATAAACTTATAGGTAACAAAGCAGGTCAGCAAAGTGCTAGGAATCAGTGATCAGTAAAACCTTTTCATGTGTATCACCCAGTCTCAGACAATTCCTGTCCATACCTCCTTAAAAATATCAGTCTTTGAAAATAAGTATTCCAATAAACTAGAAGAGGAAGGAGTCACTTTAAAAAAATCTGTGCCAAAGAAGGACAATGTCTCAAATGTTTCATAGCCTTCCCTTCCTATATGCATTATCCACACGTAGCTGTAACTCCAACTGCTGCAAATTGCAAGTCTTCTACTACCAACAATTTAAGGGCTACACACATGACATTCAGCAGTTCCACTGGGGAATAGTAAGTGAAGTAATTTCACTGTTTAGAAAACCCAGAAAATCACAAGTAAAACATAATCTAACTTTATTGGCATTTTTATTCACTAACCAACACTTTTTTTGACAGTTAGAAATACCAAGAAATTACAACACTGTCTGAAATTTAAGGAAATATATCTAAAGAAGGGACCAAAGTCTGACACATAGGCATTACTATCTGACTGATACTCTTAGACCACTACTATTAGATTCCCCCCCACCCTGCCCCTCCCAAATGGTTGAGGTTGGAAGGGACTTCTGGTGGTCACCCAGTCCAACCACCCTGCTTAAGCAGGGCTACCTAGAGCAGGTTGACCAGGACTATGTCCAGGTGGCTTTTGAATATCTCCAGGGATGGAGACTCCACAACCTTCCTGGGCAACCTGTGCCAGTGCTCGGTCGCCCTGTCATGTTTTCAGCCCACCCAGCAACAAAGCACCACGCAGCCGCTCGCTTACTGCCTGCCCCGGTGGGATGAGGAGAAAATATGAAGAAACGCCCGCGGGCCGAGACAAGGGCGGGGAGGGATCACTCCCCACTCACGGTCACGGGCAAGAGACGGGCTCGACTCGGGGAAGGAACACCATCAGTTTCACTCACTGCCGACCAAAACAGCCTGAGGCTATCGGGGAGTAAACCCAAGCCCGGGAACACCTTCCCCCCCGCCCTCCCTCCTTCCCGCCTCCGCTCCGCTCCCGGTTCTCTCCACCTCCTCCCGCCGGCGGCGCAGGGGAACAGGGACGGGGGCTGGGCTCCGCCCGCCATACCTGCTCTCTGCCGCTCCCTTCTCCTCGGGGGGAGGAGGAGGACTCCTCGCTCGGCCCTGCTCCGGCCTGGGGTCCCTCCCGCAGGAGGCAGTCCTTCACAAACCTCTCCAACACAGGTCCTTCCCGTGGGCTGCAGTCCTTCAGGCACAGACTGCTCCAGCGTGGGCTTTCCCACACAGTCCCGGCCATCTTGGGGGGCCCCCGCTGCCCTCCGTGGGCTGGGGGACACAGCCTGCCGCCTCACCGCGGGCTGGGGGGGCATCCCCTCCTCCTTCCCTGACCTCGGCACCTGCAGAGGGGTTCCTCTCACACCCCACTCCCCTCACTGGCTGCAGGTTCCCCTTCTCAAACCTGTTCCCCACAGGTGTTACCACTCTCACTGACGGGCTCGGCCCGGGCCAGCGGCGGGTCCCACCTGGAGCCGGGGAAGCTTCTAGAAGCTCCTCACAGGAGCCACACCTGCGGCCCCTACCCCGCTACCAAAAAAACCCCACCACACAAACCCACAACATCCTCACACTAAAGAAGTGTTTTCTGATATTTAGAGGAAATATCGTGTGTTTCAGTTTGTGCCCATTGCTCTGGTCCCATCACTGAACACCACTGCAAAGAGCCTGGCTTTATCTTCCTTGCACCCTCTCTTCAGGTATTTGTATAAATTGATAAGATCCCCCCTGAGCCTTCTCTTCTCTAGGCTAAACAGACTATTTCTATACAATCTTTCTGTCAACATAATTCTTAAAGACGTTTGCATAAATCTGTGCGAAATTTTAATCAATAACAGGGACATTGTACAATATGATCTGCATTGCTCATTTCAACATTGAGTTTTAAACTAGACCTAAGTTAAAATGTTACCACTGAGAAGAATTAATTTCCTAAAGGTAATAAACCAAAAATATGTCTCACCTTCAAGTGGAAAAGAAAAAAAAAAAATTGACAGTCATGCTTATAACTGATCATTACTAAAATACTGAGAGAAGAGGAGAAAAGGAGTGTGTATTATAACACAGATCAAGGCAACATTTTAAAAAAAAAAAAAGTGGTCAGAATGAAGGAACAGGTATACTGGGTTAAATTTTAAAATGCCATCCTGAGGCAGAGAACAGAGAAACCAAATAATATAAAAAGAGAGGGAGTGATATGAATTGTTCCTGGAAAACTCTTTAAGGAGGCAGAAATGGGCAGCTTTCAAAATGGAATAAAAAGACAAAAGAACCAAAAAAAAGAGGAAATGGAGGGAGAAAGTAAGTGTACTCCCCCACAGAAGGGGAAAGTAACACTCTCCTGATGGAGGTTCCATGTTGGGATAGTCTATGAAAAGCAACAGTGAATTGTTTATGACGCTGCAATACGAGCTATTGCCGATGTAGGAAGATTGATTAATAGCTAAGTCACACAACTGGGAATCAAGACATACTGTTTCCATTTCTGTTTTTCAGACACTCAAGGCATGATTTGGACCCAGAGATTTGTATAAGTGCATCAGTAGTATTTCAATTAGTGCCAGCACTTGTGCATCATTTGCAATATATATTACTAATTTTACAAATTAATATTAAGCTGATATGTAAGTTAGCTAGAAGTCCGAGCCAGGCTCTTCACAGCAGTGAATGGCAGGAGGACAAGAGAGAATGGACACAAACTGGGAAAAGAGAGCTTTTGACTTGATATGAAGAAAATCTTATTCACCATGAGGACTGTCAGGCACTGGAATGTGTTGCCCAGAGAAGCTGTCAGTGTCCAGCCTTTGAGGTTTTCAGGACCCAGCAGGATAAAGCCCCGAGCAACCTACTCTGATCTTATAGCTCACCCCACCACTTTCAGCAGGTAATTGGACCAAAGACCTCCCAATGTCCCTTCCAGCCTGAATTATGCTCTAATCCTATGATTCTACCTAAAAGAGAGGTGCAATTTTACCTCTGAGCATTTTGAGCTAACTAAAAGCCTTATGACTGCATTAGGGCAGTGCTGAGCTAAATGTAATACACCCTTTCTCTCAGAAAGGTTTATGAAGTTGGACTCATTGCCACTCCGATGCAATAAGCTTGCAATAAGCTCGGTCAGTTTTCCGTAGAAGAAAGTCAGGCTTATGCTTCTTAGAATATCACCTCCAGACAAACCCCTTATACCTCCATTCTGTACCCATAATACAGGATATTTCATAAGGGTATTGTGAGGATACAGTCTTTATTATATGCGAGATGTTAAATTTCTGTAGTTATGAAGAGCCTCTAATCATAAATTAAATTAAACAAATCATATTTCAATTTTACCAAGTAATTACATGCCTTATCTGAGAAAAAGCAGGAAACTCCATCCAGCTGGGCAGGATAAGTCTAGCTGGGAAAATGGGCAGCTAGATGTGACTGTCCTTTGATTTTGGAAGGAAGTTAGTATTTTGAAAGAAAATCATTACCATCCTAACTAGTGTAAAGCATCAGAGAAGAGGCTGGTAATTTACATGAGCCCAAAGATGCCCACAGCAGAGAATAGCTTTAAGCTGAGTTGCATTTCTCTTTTGCTCCCAGAGTCACCTTTTTGTGGTCTCGGGCATAAAATACTGGGGAAGGTTGAAGGCGTAGCAGGATGAGAAAGATGCTCTTGGGATCTCTTGCTTCCCCTCTGAACTGAGTTCCACCCAAAATTATTTGGTTTTCCTCAGAGATTGCTCTCAGAAATGCTGACCGCCAGCAAGCACGAGGAGTCCACCTGACAGTCCAAGCCAACCGGCATCCGATGGGAGAAGCCACAGCTGTACACCCTCTGAAGGGGATATTGCTGGGCACAGAGGGAATATTTGCATTCCATCCCTACCGGAGGCCAGTGGTGGGGTCTACATTGCACTTGACATGCAAGTGTGAGAATATCTTTCAACTAAGCAAGTTTTCCATGTTGCTGTCTTGGGGCCAACCTGCAGAGAGTCCCTCTAGCCAGGCTAGTAGCAAGTACTGAATATTCACCTGTGTGCAAAATACTCCAGACTGCCCAGCCTTTCATATTCTCCCACATTTCTCTTCCCCTTAGGAACAGAGATCTGAAGAGCTTCTCTTTAATTTTAGCCATCCGGAAGCTAGGCATGTTAGGAAAGCCTCTGAAAGCACTTTTATTTCCAGTGATAACAGATAGAGCCTAGATACCTATCCTACAGGTAGCAAAAAGGAAGTGACCTGAATCTCACACAAAGTACCTGCCCATAATGGTCTAGAAAAATTGTGGCAAAACCAGGAACTGAATGTAGATCATTTAAATTCTTATCCAGTACTTCAGTCACGAGTCTCTGTTTTGTTGATGACATGTAATTCAGGAAAAAAGTCCCTGTTTCTATCATCATTATCCTGTCTTTTAGGAAATCTGGCAATGATAGGCCAGTCTCTCCCCCAAAAGTGAGATGGAGTTGGCTAGTCCGTGCCTGGTGACTTCTCAGGTCATTATTCTTAAAGAAATAAGATTATAATATAAATTTAAAAAAACTCTGTAAGATAATAAATTCTATCTAAAATGTATATGTGAAAGAAGCACTGCAGATCACTGTCTCAGGCTCTGCACAAAACATATTGATCTATAGATTCCTCTCTCATAATAGCCACTTTGTTTATTACTTCAGTTTTCTTTCTGCTACAATGGTTCTTATAATAAGCTCCCCTAGTGATTTTTGAAACATGGAAAAAATCTAACCTTATTTTGTCCAGCTGTTCAGACAAATTAACAATGCCAGCTCTGATCTTAGTTAATATAGAAGCTAAGGCTGAACTGCATGTTCAGAAATCATTTGTATGTAAGAAGCTGTGCTCCTGATCCCATGCCAGCTTAGGGGGAAAGACAGAGGTAAACAAAGATGGCATCCTGTGGCCTTGAAACAACTCTCTTTACCAAGGCCTACTCACAGTTAGTTATTTATTTATTTTATTTTCCCTGCTCATTATGGAGGCTTTGTATTAAGCTCTACAGCTGCAGGGGATATACAGACACCAACTTGATCAGGAAATTCTGTAGCTGAGAGACTTTATATTTGGCATATAAGCAGAGTTATGGCACTAAGGGACTTGATTTGCCCTGCTCAGATATTCTGTACAATCTTCAGCAGCTAATGCTTTACCAGTTACTGCAAAAAGCAGAGAAACTGAAAAAAAAAAAAAAAAGATTATTCAGGCACCTAGACTGCCACCCACAGGAAAAACTAATCACTCTTCAGAGTGAAGTGGGAAAAGTCATGGTGGAAATAAAGCTGCCCTTGCTAGGAAGAGGTCAAAGGAGCACTGCTTCAGTCCTAGTTGAAGCACATGCTCCATGAGAAATACAAAGTATTTGGGGGAAAGCGCTCCCCATCCACGCACCCTTTTTTAACCCAAAGGATCACAACCCAGCTCCAGCCACGCGAGGTGATTCCACTGCATGGACACCGTTTGCTCTTCGTCTTAGCCTGCATGCTAAGGTGAGCATTTCGCCACCAAGTCACCTCATAGTTTACAACAGAAAGAGAATCTTTCACTGGAAGAGCTGCTCCGTAAAACTTGGCTGCCTACTATTTATTCTAAACATGAATAGCTCAAGCTGACTTGTCCTGTATTCAAAAATATGCTAAAATATAAAACTCACCCCTCCAGGAATACAGCGCAGAAATGACAGACAAGGCCACAGGGATACAGTATCCAAAGGAGTTAGACATTAAAACCAACTGTTCGCATGGGCTCCTGAAATCTCAGAAGAGATGTACAACAGCTGTATTTTAATGCCCATTACTGGAAACAAATGTTTTTGAGTATACCTTTTGTGTGTTCTCCTCTAGAAATAACTGGGTGCTGAAACTTTAAGCTATTCCAAGGGAGGAACTCTATTTTATGGCTTTTTTTGTTGTGTGTATATAAAAACATAAGGAATTCCTTACTGCATGAGACCAGTGACCCATCCCGCAGTCCGTCTATAATAGTGCCAATAGAAAATATTATTTGTGGAGAACACATGCATGGGGTGGCCTGTACACCATTTTCCGCACTGTTCGCCCCAAGAGCTAAAGGATACCTTGAATCTTCAGCACTCTTCCACTTTAAGCAAGCCTTGCAGGAGGGTCGATCCTATCCCTTGCTCACCTCTAGACTTGGGCAGCTCTTTCACAGCCTCCACCCTGAAAGCCTGTCCAGTGGTCTGCAATCCAGCATTTCTGGTGGGTGCTATGGTATCTAGCCCATCCACATCTAACTCGTGCCATGGAGACGTTCTTATAAGCTCCCACTCCACTCCATTTCCAGACACAGAGTAGTAGGATGTCTTACAGCCAGCAGACAGTCAGTCAGCTTAACTCTGAGCTGATTCCTGTGATCCACCAAGGACTTCTGCTGGAAAATGCTTCGTGGCATGGGAGTGTTCACGGAGTGTTTCCTGGGTCCCTCTCTGTGCGCACGCATCAGTTGTGCCGCATCGCAGTTCCTTGTCCCAAGCATCCCTAAGGAACGCCACGGCTTACTTTCTGCCATCCTGAAAAGTGAGCCCTAGGCCTACCTCCACAAGCTTTTAGTCCATAGAAAAACCTTTCCTCCAATCTGTAATAACCTTTAATGTGGAAATTTATCAAAAGTGTTTTGAAAAATCCAAAGAAGTTGGATCCCTTTTATCCATGTGCTGGTTGACATCTTCCCAAATTCTGACAGGTTAGTGGAATGGAGCAGGATTTCCTTTCATGGAGGACTGCTGACTCTTTCCCAAAACACTGTGATTTATCCAAATGCCTAGCAATTTTAATACAGCCTCTACCAGCTTGCCATGGACGGAGGTCAGACTAAACGATCTGTAGTTTGCATGACTGCCTTTAGAACCTTTTCTGTAGATAGGCTAGTCTTCTGGCACTGAGGGGGTTTGCAGGGGTGGTTTCAGACATCAACCAGCAGTTCTGCAATTTCACATCTGGATTGCTTCAGGTGAATCATATCTTCTTTTGGTGCCCTACTGACTATTAGATCTACTTGGTACAACAGTACCTGTGTATTTATTTCAAGTTTTTCTAGGTCTGATCTATTTGCTGCAAAGAATCTCCCCAGCATCTTGTACATGCAGTAAAAATGAAAGCAATATTTCACTGAACTTCTCCACTATGGTCTTATCATTCATGAGTTTCCCTTTTACACCTCTTGTCATCAAACAGTCCCACCAATTCCCTAGCTGGCTGATTTTGATGTATTTTAATAACTTTTCATTATCAGTTTGAGCATCCTTTGCAAGATGCTCTTCAAATTCTTTTTTAGCTCTTTTAATTTCCTGCTTCTATTTGACCTGCTATGTAGTATGGATTTTTCTGTTCTCCTCATTTGAGAAAGCTTTCCAATTTTTAAATGCCAGCATCTTCTGTATGATAGTCTCTTTAACTTTTTTATTGAGCAATGCAGGGTTTTTATCTGGACAGTTTTGCTTTCCTTTTTTTTTTTTTTTTTTTGTTTACTTTTACCTAGTCTTCTAATACAGTATTTTTTAACTCCAGTTTTCTTCCTTTTTGGATTTATCCCTTCAGCTTTTTGCTTTGCTTTGTTTTGACTAATTGTCTCTTTTTTATGTATTTCTCTTTCTTACAATTGCATATCTACATGCTGGATTTGTTTAACGTATTCCTTCCCACTACAATGGTAAACCTAGTTGAACTGTATCTGATATTATAGAGTGACTTTCCTAGTAAAACATTGACCTAGCGCAAGGTCAAGACCAAATCCAGAATGTCTTCAATGCTTTGTCCTCCCTCTGCACACACAGCTAAGTTGGCACTGTAGGTGTTCCAATTTGCCTGCCTTATTTATTGATAATGTGCTTTTTATCTCCTTGCTGGCCTTTTCACAGGCTCACTGAAAAATAACCATGTCTGCTTTATAAGTTGCATCAGTCTTTGCCCCGCTGGCTTTCCCCTGCTTTTACCAGCCTACCTCCATTATAACTAGGGTGCAGCTGTCCTTCCTGTACAAGATGCTGCTGTCCCCAAAGATTTCTCAATCCTTAACACATCTAGATCTCTGCACCATCATCCATGGGTTGACACTACATTCAGGGGAAGGGATGGGATGGGAAGGGATGGGAAGGAGAATTCATAATGGTGATTAACCACGTAAATAATTCACACAATTCTAGTGTTAATGCATGCTTGAGTCCACGGTAGTATATCTGGTAGTGTCTGTCAGAGTACATCATACCGTTCCTATTGCTTTCTTTTTATAATGGAAAAATAGGTGTAAAGGGAATAGCCCGACACATAACAGGATTTATGTGTTTCCCTAATACATCAATTTCTAGCATCTGTGTAGGTGCCATGTAGGCATATCTGATGTTGTTCCGCCATATGTATTAGAATAATATCTTTGCTAGGATTTGATCTTTTAAGTGTAAGTATGTTTACCACACAAAAGAGGAATGTGACAGAGGCAGACAGAGAGAGAAATAGAGAGAGAGAAAAAATGTTTTTAAAAAAAAACTTCTTTATTAAAGATTATATCAAAGGCAAAAATTCACAAAATACATCATTAAATAAAAAACTGCTACTTTGAGGAAAGGGACAAAAGGAAAAAAGTCTGAGAGAGAATGACTTTTGTTATATGACACAGCTCAAAAGACTTGTTCCCACTTGGCTTGAAAATTCATATTGTTTTGGTCCAGTTGAGTATTATAGAGAATTAGGATAAATATGCAATTTTAAGAGGTTAAAGTTAGATATAAGGTTATTTCTCAGAAAAGCACAACTATGTAGTTTCTGTTACTTTCTTTTGTTTCAATTGAAAATACTGGAAAGAAAATTCTTTACATTTTCCTATAATCATTATCTGAAAAAAAAACCAAATAAACAAACAAGAAAAAAAGGCTTACAATAATAAACTACTGCCCATATATTTGAGGTACCTTATATCTGTTTGAAAAACCTGTTTTCTTAAGGGAAGGGAATCCTGTGATGTTGCTTCCAAGGATCAGTCATTTGCAAGGCTTAGGAGAGGTGATATAACCTCAGTCTAAATGAAAGGGAAGGGCTACAGAGCCACTTGTCTGTAGCTTCCTCACAAACAAAAGGGTGCGTGGACTGGACAAGGCAGTGTGGATTAGGCTAAAGTGAAGCAACAGGCAAGGTTACAGTTTTGTCCCCTCTTACCACCTAACTTCGCGTCTGACTTGCTCAGAGAAGAATTCCCACCGGTGTCAGCTTGACCAGCCAAACCGGTGCTGGCTTTGGTGTTTCCAAAGGGCAATGGAGGCTTTCAGGTGACTCCCAGAAACCGCCTGTGTAATCCAGCCATTCAGAGCGGTTTACTAGCTATCACAGTGATAAATAATACAGCAGGACTTAAGGGAAATTTCACCTGACTCCTACCATTTCACTTTGCCAAAGAGTAGAAGCATGCAGATGGTGAGTTACAGTGAGTTACCATGTCTCAAATGAAGAGAAATCACTTTTCAAAATATGCTAACTCAAAAATTGGAATAGTATGAGATTACTGGGAGTCTACGACGTAGGCTCGCTGTGCCATCATATGGTAGGATATGAGCCAGTTCTGGAACAGGAGCCAAATGGCTGCTCTAATGTGGCGTGGTACACGGTTCCTGAAAGGCATTGGATATTAGTTTAGCAGCACTTAACTACTGCTGCTCAAGAGCTTCCAGAGTGCTCAGTTCAAACTTTGTGAGACTGAACTCACATCCATCTACATCCTCCAAACAGATTTAACTTACGTAACTTTGCTAATGCTGTAGAAGCTGGTGGCAGAGCAAGGAATTGAATCCTGATTACCAAAAGCGGCAGGCATGCTAGTGCTGGATCATCAGTCCACCCACTATTGATATTCATTAATGCCACCACTGCTCACACTGCGATGTGCTTTGCAATACTGATAGCTCCCTTGGTAAAATGGAAATCATGCAGGTGCTCATCAGTGTGAGAACAGGTGGTAGAAGCATGCTTTTAAAATATGATCAAATGTTGTAATTTGGAAATAGGAGACTTACTGTTTCTGAACTCAGCTCAGGATAAAGCCAAGCTGATAGCTAAGGATGTCCAGCATGGCTTGATTTCTTTCTTGTTGTATTTTGTCATCTCATTCATGCGTTTCTTTTGCTACCAAGGCTGTTGCTTAATTCCTTAGCAAATATGGATCCAACAACAGTTTCCATTATGGAATTAAAACATATCTTGTCCCTCATCTCCTCTTCTCCAGACTGACAATAACAGTACCAAATCTCTAGTGAGAATGTTAATAGTTTGGATGCTTTATAAAAGTGTGTGCATTGAAAATATTCTCACATATCCTGGTGCCTAAAGCTTTTAACGCACTATTTCCCTATGTTTCCAAAGTTTCTCCTTATGTTTTACATGTACCGAGGGATAATTTATTCAGATTTATGTCACTTACCTTCCCTCAGAAACAAATACACTGGTCTATTTTCTCTGGACTTTATATTAGTTTAGAAGATTAGCAACTTGTATCTATTAGAAATGTATTTTAATAGAAAGGAGTTCATCTTTCAGGAGAAATAGTAGGTTGGTAATCTGAGAATCAGAATTCTTCCGCATATCCTTACAGCAGACTTGGCATGTGCAGTAATCACAGAAGTGTCTTTACAAGGTTTTTGCACAACCTTCAGAGATCATTCCAGATGGGAGAGACTAGTTAGGAACTGCTGCAGAGTTCCCAAAGCCCGTTCTCTCTCTGACTCAGTTTCAGACCAAGCAGCATGTCAGTAACGTGAGTGGTGATGCTGTTATCCTTTATCAAGGACAGAACTCAGTCCAGTAATTTAGCACTTCAAAGGTCTGCCTGGCTTTCAGATACTACTGATCTGGTCCAAATGCTGAACAGTGACAGACTGCACATCATACTATCAATCTCTTGAGGTAGCTCACAAAAAATTTGATGTGCAATTAAGAAGAAAAACATATTTTCAAGTATCAAAGGGAGTGTCATTCTTATTTTCGTATTACTACTGTTCAAAAATAAATCAGAATCAGAGCTAAGGAAAAAAAAGAGGTGTGTGTTAGCATTCATTTTAGCAAAACTTCACCCAGTTATTACTTTAGTGTTCTAATGACTAATAGTACAAGGTCTTAAGTAAACAGAAAAATAATGCTGCCTGCTAAGACTACACTAAGCAATGCCCAGTACAGTCTTTAGGGAAAATTTGTGTCTTTCATGGCCTCTCTTCAAGATAGACCCAATTTTTCTTTTTTCTGCCTCTCTGCCAACCAGCCATTTTTGCACAACTCTCTTAGGTAATACCAAGCGATTTGGTATTGAGGTTTCCCTCAGTCAGCAGTCCTGACTTACTAATCGAGTCAGCTTTCTTGTTTTTGGTATGTTTAGCTCCTGTGTTTCAATTATTGCCTCATCATTTTACTTCCTGTCTACTCCTCTGCCACACTTTTGATAAAGTAAAGAGTCTTGTGGGGCTAGAAAGCCACTGAATCATCTTGCGCTGTAATGATGGATCTGGATACCTGCCACCGGGGCAAAATGTTACTAGATTTAAATTGAGAGCGCTATATTTAAGAGAGAGAATACTTTTAATTAAGAGACTGTACTTAAACTAAAAGGCTTTGTATATGTTTACAACTTCCTGGCACTGCTGCTGAAGGAGAAGCATTTGTGAACCTCAAGAGATACAATAAATCTGTTCTTTTTTTTCCTCCCTTTTTTCTTCACAAGTGTGTGACAGAGAAAACTGCTGCCCTAGTTGGAGACCAAAGAGGAAGAAGTAGTGACTGAAATAGATAGGTTAGTCTGGTGGGTAAAGCATTAGCAAGGTTCAGCATGCTTTATGAATTCAATGTAGTAATTGCCCCTCAATTCTGTTGAGAGGACAAATACACTGAACACAGTCAGGCTGCATAGTAATAGGGATTAAAAATGTAGATTGATCATAAACCAGACCTTAAAATAGATCAAAAAAGTAGATTGATCATAAATCGGACCTTAAAATAATGGTGTCTCAGTCAGTATTCAAGGTACCTTACCATTCCCCTTGCCTAAGTTTAAGTAAAAACTGTCAGTAAAATGTTTTTTAAAAGGTGAAATACAGTGACTGCTGGCAAAACCACTTTGAGTTTGTTAGAAACCAGACTCTTCTCCCTTGAAATAGTTTGGGAAAGTAAAATGTCACTACAATATGTACTTTGTTTCAGATTTTTGACTATTGATTTTGAAAAAAGAAATCCAGAAGGACTGGGAAAGAAAGAACTACAGCAAAGAGCTGAATTTTACGTTCAAAATAAATCATATGAAGATGAAATATTCTATTTTGTCATTTTCTTTAAATATGTCTGACAGAACAAGGATTGACTGTAATAGTGAAGTTGTTGTGAAGATTTTTTCACTTCTTTTGAATTGCTGGAGAATTTCCAAAGCTGGCTCATGTTACAGAAAACATGAAATACTTGACTTTTCTTCTGAACTTGTCCACAGTTTTCACCTGTTCAACAGCTGGTACATTTTCTGTTGGCCCAGATCTCCAAAGTTTCAGCATCTTGTACCACCAAAGGTTGTGTTGCCTTGCAAATTGTGTTAGTAAATGTCTGTTTGCATTCCTTGCTTTCATGATAGATGGGGTTTGACAGTACCATCAGCTGCCTTCAGAACTAGCCAGATATTGTCTGGTACCTTCTTGTCAGAGCCTCTTTCCTACTAATTGATACTATTTTTGTATCTCTTACCTCCTGTTTCATGATTTCTTCTCAGTTCCAAATCAACTGATTTATGGTACTTCATGTCCTTCTGTTTTCAGCCTCTACTATTTTGTATCTAGCTTTGCTATGGGCCAGTCCTAAATATTTAGCATTTGGTAGACTTACTAGACTCAAATATTAAAAAGCCATGCCTTCTTATGTCTGGAGATTGTGTTAAAAATAACGTACACTAAGTGCAACGCATTCTCTCTTCTTCTTTGCCATCTGGTTCTGAGTTTTTAAAGATTCTTTTGTAAATTTACAGTTTTAGTAAGAATTGGTTGCTACTCAAACTTGAAAAGCTGACATTATCATGTTGTTGAATATACCTCTAAAGGACACCCAATATCAAGAAAATACACGATCAATTTGTAATGCTTGCTGCAAAACTAATTTCTGGGTTTGTTTGATAATATTCCTATGTGCCCACCTCTGTTTGGGCAAATGACAACTGAGTACACGTGCAGTTATATAGATGAAGCTCTTCATGATAACACATTTGTTCTTATGCTGGAAAGGATAGCAATTTGCTTTAAACTGAAAGTAAAGACTAGGACTGCCAATAAGATTTGCTCAAATGTATACCAAATGCTAACTTTAAGCAAATGTTTATACAATTACAAGTTTGTATCTAGGTTAGGAAATTCACATCCAATTAAGTCTTCCATCTTTACAATCTGTCCCACAAATGTTCAAATCATCAAAAGTTTCCTCCTCATCCACCCAGTTAAGAAAGTAACTAATCCTCATGTTTGACCCTAGAATATTGCCAGAACTTGGCCATTAGTCTCCTCCAAGAATTTTCTTTTAAGCAGAAATCCTTTAGTCCTACAGATCTGCATGTTGCTGTTGCTCTTCTTCCCCTGTGTCAAGTGAGCTTATTCAAATCCCCGTTTTGTTTTGCATTTTTTACCAAAGAGTAAAACCCATGAGTATTTTAAGAACCTGTTTATAAAAGGTACTATAAAGAGGTGTCGTGGTTAATGGTTAGAGCTGTGAAACTGGTGCTTTAGTGTCTCTATCCCTATCCCAACCTCCTTGACTCCATTTATTTTGAAATCAATGTTTGCATCCCACTTGCGTAACAGAAACAACCATGAGTTACTAGCCTTAATTTGCATGTGCACCTTTCACTGTGGTGTCCATGAATTTCTCACTTCTCAGTGTTTGGCTGATGAGGAAATCTGCAAGCCTCTCACAGGAACCCAAATCAAGAGAACAGGCTTCCTAGAGAGCTGGTCGATGCCCCAAGCCTGTTAGGTTTTAAGAGGCATTTGGACAATGCCCTTAATAACGTGATTGAGCTTGGTCAGCCCTGAACTGGTCAGGCAGTTGGACTAGATGACCATCGTAGGTCCCTTCCAACTGAAATAGTCTAGTCTGGTCTGGTCTAGTCTAAGAGTGTAAGCCTCTTCCACAGGCAAAAATGGCTCTGGTTGCCTTTTTCCCTGCAGGATTCAGCACCTGCCTTTTCATCCCTCCTTCATAAGTCTTCTCCAAGTTTCCTCCTGTGTACTGGAAGTATCCACTGTGCATTCAGTCCCTTCAGGACACTGACTGCTGCTTTTTTAATGTATGGAGCTAAAGACTTGCTATATTCAGACACAGCTTTGCTGATGTTGTGAGAGATTTCAGGTTCTACAACACACAGACTCCTTCTGGTACTCCTTCGCTTCACTGTCTCTTTCCAAACCTCCCTTGAAAAGAAATTTTTGATACCAAGTTTTACTTCTTAGTTTTTCCTTCTTTTCTTTTAATTATAATTCAATGTAATTATAACAGAACTATTTTTACATCCCTATTCTCTGCTGGTGTAAATCAAGACAATGTCACTGATCTGGCAAAAACACCAGCAGCGTGAAAAAATGAACACATTAGTCTTTACTTCCAAATATCAGTTCTGGGCATTTTTTGTATGAAAGGCAGTCTGCACAAATGAGGATTGTGGAGCAGGTAAAATACATGACAATAGCTATATTTCAAACCACTGCAGTTCACTAGACAATACTAAAACCTCTTTAGAGACATGAATTTCTTGCTCAGAGTAGCTTAGCTATGTTATGTGTTTGATTTTACTGAATAGTGTTATATTGCTATATATACAATCCTGGTACAGATGTTCAGCTGGGGTAAATCAGCATAATATTATTGACTTCAAGTGAGCTCATTCGAATCTCAGGTTTGTTTTGCATTTTTTACCAAAGAGAAACCCGTGAGTATTTTAAGAACCTGTTTATAAAAGATGCTATAAAGAGATAATGGTTACAGCTGTGAAACTGGCGCTTTTTAGATAGATACACCATGATAATTTTTAAAACATGCTGCTTTCATTTGTCATTTCCAAGGCACTACACATTTTTCTCCCTCTGTGCTGCACACCCATTTCTAAGGGCAGGCTTCATGGAAATCTTGAGGCAGGAGAACACAGACAGAACAGTGACTGCCACTGCACCCAAATCAGCTGCAAGCAGAGTCCAAGCAGCTTGGGAAGGAAAGCAATGGTCCCTGCAGCCCTCTGTCCAACTGGTACCAGCCTTTGATCAACTGGAGGACTGTCATATGTCATCTCTCCCCTCCTCCCAGACACACACATGTTCTGCCTGCTTCTTTAGGGAGTAGAAGAACTTAATTATTTCAAGTTTCCAATGCATTTATGGGTGAAATGAGGGGATGTTTGAGGCTGAAAGACTAATTCAAATACACTGCTGACACCTTTCCCACTGTTTTCCCCTTTTTGTTCACGATGATCTTTCCGAGCTGTTTGCAAAGCTGGGCATCATCCCACTAACCATTTGTGCAGTTACTGCACGATGGTCTCATCTGTCCCACCTTCCTCCAGGCTGTAGTGGTTGAGAATGTCCTGACCATCAAAAGCCATATTATGGTCAAGATACGTGGCGTCCATTGCTTCCCTTTTGTCAGCTAAGTGAGGCAAAGAGATTGGTTTGATGCAGTTTGCTCCTGAAAAAGCCACTTTGGCTGCTTCTCATCATCCTGTTATTTTCTAGGTGCTCGTAGATATATTGATTAGTAATTTCCTCTCCAGTGATGCATTTTAAATTGACACTGACCAGCCTTTATTTTCTTTTTTCTGCTTTATGTTTTTAAAGAGAGTTACTAATTTTATTTTCTCCAGCACTGTGAAGACCATGCCGATCTTTCATCATATATTAAAGATAATCTTTCAGAGGTTACTTCAGCTTTTTTCTTTAAGCATTCTGCGATAAGTTTCACTAGGTCCTGCCTTACTTAAATGTTCATAACCCATGTTTTGCCTGATGTATTTTCTGGGGTCCTAATCAATTATTACAGACCCCTCCCCACCAAATCCATCTCTGAATTGTATTCACAATTAAAAGACTCTATGTTTTCTTTATCTTTTTGAATCAAAAGCATTTGCAGGTCTTGCATTTTATGTCCCTGTCTTTTGTAACATATTTGCTCCTCAGCATTTTTTATTGTATTTCTAAATGTCTATGCTAATTTTTCATATTTATCTCAGCCATCTCTTCTTCTATCTGAAACTTTTGTAACTTCTTTTTTACTTCAGGTAACTCCAATTCTTCATTTGCATTTTCCAGTCTTAAAGCATCCTGATATATGTTGTCAGTTAGGCTAATATTTTGTCACCTCTGAATTTTTGAAAAATGTATAGGACCATGGTGCCTTGTGGACTTTACATTGTCCTGAACCCTGTCAGCCATTTATTTATCCAAATAAACAATGTCTAAAATCCAAAATGAGCTTACATTTTTTAGTACGAATCAGGGTAGACACTGGTAGCATTCACCACGGGATTTGTCAATAGAAATGCTGTTGGTGTCTCTGGTGGAATTTCTCCAAGGGACAAGGTCTGACAAATTAATTAACACTTTCTTCTTCAGTCCTGTGGAGGTCTGAAGTTATGCAATGTTTGCACATAAGCAAAAAACTGCAGTATCAAGTTGTCCACAAAAATGGAGGCACAATCAATAAAGATAACAGTTCTGAGGATGAAAAGAAAGTCATATTCAACTCACACACACACACCCAAAAGCTGAAAACACAGAAATATTCTGAAATGGCCCAAGCCCATGATCTGTTAAAAGTTCTTGTACAGAGATTACTAACCGCTTTGTTTAACAAACATTACGTTTGGCTGGGATTGAAAGAGGTGATGGACAACCTGCCTGTACTTGTAGATGACTGCTACAGATGCGGATGGAGGAACATCTAGCTACCTTGAAAGGAAACTAAAGTGACTGTCCCCTTATCCTGGACGTGGAAGGGTAGTGTCTGTTCTCAGTCTCCCACAGAAGGATGTTTATGAAGAAGGTCAGGGGTCTTTCACAAAAAGAAGTCCCAACTAAATAAGAAGGAACAAAAGTTGAGACATTCTGAAGCTATAATCATATTTCTTAGCTGTGGGGGGATTGGTCCCAAGCTGAGGGTCTACACTCTTCAGAAGCACATGGAATGAATGGGAACTGAGTATGGCTTTGAAATACAGGCTTTGGACACTGGCTTCTATTTTGTCAGCTTTGGCACAGGATATTTGATCCCTGTTTTACTCACTCAGTTCACACAGATTGTCATGTTGGCCTTACCCCTACATTGTGGCGCAATGACAAAGACTGAACACATTTAAGAGGCTATGACAAGAATATTCACCAAATTGCCTTTGTGGTACCTTTCCTGCAGTACTTCTAAAAACAATGGAATTGCCTACCTGGCCTTACTTGTTCAAGCATTGCCAGTCTCTGTCTTTACATGATTCATATCTCCCATTCAGTAAAGATGCATTGTACTATGATAATAAAGGCACAAACATTATTGGACAGTGTTGGTATCTCAGGTACGTTTATTTTCTGGTATTCACGAAAGAGGAATATGGGTACTTTCCCTGCTCCTAGATACTTCCCATTTAAATAGTCAAAATACATAGATGTACCGAGTCACTTCTGAAAAATTGCACAAACTTTTACTGAAGTATAAACCACCAATAAATGGCATGATTCATACATCACTTTCCCCCCCCTCCAAATTCCAGTATTCTATTTTCATCCTATATTCTCCTGAAAGCAATATCAAGTCATAAACCATGAAGCAGAGCAGCTGAGCAACAATAAGTATTGCAAGTGGAGTGTCAAAAAACTGCTGAATTAAAGTGGAAAGAGTCCAAACTAGAAAAATGCTCTCTCCCCTTTCTGTAGACCAATCACGGTCCAATAACATTAAGTCTAAAATCCTCCCTAACACACTGAAGTTCCTTCTTTTTTGTATTGCTCTTCCCTTTTTGACACTCCATCCATTCAAGCAACTGCCCCTGAACTCTGCAGTAGGAACTTAGATAAAATAGGACTTAATAATAATTCTAGTATCAGAGCTCTCTCTAGTGGTGACTGTGCTACCTCATTATCTATTATTCATCCTAGCTAAATACAAGGAGTGCATAGCTCTCAAATGGGACACCAGAAAATTCCTCCTTTTGTGACACCCATCAGAGAGATTTTAGGCTGACGGAGGTGTGTTAGGATGAGAATACACGAGTGTGAAGAGAAGGGCGACGGATTCTTAGTTGAGTTGGGACCTTGGACTTTGGGCAGATGAGGTAGGGATGTAATCATCCCACCACCAGTTACTTAAACTAATCAAAGGGCAGGACAGACAAGATCTAGTGAGGAGTTTACCATCTCAGCTCTCTACTTTGCCGAAGACTGCTGTTTCCAACAGTAGCACTGACACGTGAGAAGGTCCGACGGGGCCTTAGCTGGCTCAGGGCAAAAGCTGGCCATTTATTTTAAACTATTATGTTGGCACTTTTACTCTACAACATCCTACTTTGCATTGAAAGGGCTAAGGGGTCAGCCAGCTTTTCTTCTGCTGACTGTGCTTTGTTGGCTGTCACAGGAGGGGAGGAGTGGATAGGGAGGTTGTAATATCAACTTCAACATAAGTTTGGTCAAGGTTGGTTGGTCTGCAGGTACCCCAACACAAGTAACTGAAGCTGTATAATTTTTCTTTTTCAATCTGTTTCCAAATGACAAGAAGCTGCTGTGAAGGAAAAGAGAGGCTAGGAAATATGTCAGATTGTGTAGAGCTGCACTAGAGCATGTTCTGCCTATGGAGAAGGCAGAGAAAGGCAGTGTGACGACTCCACCTGACAGCGTAATTTTGACCCCTTCTCCTTCGTGGAGGAGAGGTTCTTCGTGAGAGAGGATGAGCAGCCTTCTGTCCCTTTATCTACTGTCAGTCAAAATAAATGAATACCTCACTGAGTCTTTGAAGAAATGTCCATGGAAGATGCACAAGTAAGAGCTTTATGATTTACTTGGACTGGAGACGAAAAGGCACAGCAGAGCATAGAGGAAGAATCTGTGACTCACTTTAGCAATTCATTTATGCATTACCATAGTGGCCACAAAAAGCCAAGTCCTTATCAAATATTACTGAACATATAGCCCATGCTCCATTAAGCTTGCAGCATAGGAACTGTCACGGGTAAGAATACGCAGGCTTTAAGAAGGGAAAAAGTAACACACAGTTAAAGCAGGAGTCAACTCAGTTTGCCTTTCAGTTAGAAGCATCATAGAAATGGTTGTTAAGAAGCACAAAAAACCCCATAGCTCTCCAACTGCAAAATGACACAATCATTAACCTAAGACTAAAAGCTCCAGTTTTTTAGTTTATTAGAGGATTCATTTATCAGAGAATCCGATAATTTTGCAAAGAGAATGCAAGAGTAATAGGCAACTGCAAGGATAACAGCAACTTGAATGAAGGAGAGATAGTTAAGGGATTCAGTCTCAACTGCAACTGCATCAGTTGAGATGCAGCTGAACTACTTGAAGTTACACAAACATTACGCAGAAAAAGACCTGTGGTCCTGGTGGACACCCAGATTGAACATAAGCCAGCAGCATGTCCTTGCGGCAACAAAGGCCAATAGTGTCCTGGGCTGCATTAAGTAGAGTGCTGCCAGCAGGTCAAGGGAGGTGATCCTCCACCTCTATTCACACCTGGAGTACCGTGACTACTTCTGGGCTCTTCAGTACAAGACAGACATGGACATTTTCACCACCATCCGTTCAATGTCCTTAGATCTAGCAGGCATTTGCTCTATTATCCTGCCTTTGGTCTACTTATCTAAAGCCTTATTATGGGCCACCTTCTCAATGCTATGCTTTTGGATAGAGACAGGGACTGCAAAGTTTCTCCCTGCTTCAGCTTTTGCTCCAACCTGTTCAGGATACTGATGGCAATGCCATAAACGACAAAACTGTATAATCTGGTCTCTTGCAGTTTTTCAAGAGGTGCTCACTGGCACTGAGGGACTGGTCTTAGGTTGAAGTATGCCGTCTCATGCATTTATTTCTGAATAATATTACAGACTTTAGGCTCCCCAAATAAGACCTTTGCTGCATATGAGTCATCTATACTGTATACTTTCATGTCCTAAAGGCCTTAAGAGGTAGGAGCTAAGTCTTCTCCTCCCTTCTTCCAGTATGCCATGCAAAGAGTTTTGCTGGTCTTCGTGAAGAGTTTATGCAGCTAGGTAGTACGACTGGTGGGGAGGAGGGTGGATTTTGGCCTTCAGGTCACTGCTATGATTATTCTTCTGGCCAGGTCCTCTGTATAAAACATGCATGAATATTCTTGGGTACAGAATATGCAATGAGGAACAGAGGGAATAGTTTCCCTCAAAAAATCTAAAGCATCACAAAAACAATTGTCATTGTCAAATTCCAGGCTCTGTGCAACAACACTAAGTATTTTACTGCAAACTGTGTTCTCCAGACTTATATTTATGGCCACTAACAGGCTTTTAATGCTGGCTTTAAAAGACATACTGCCATCGGCTGAAAAGTTATAAAGATCTTCTTTCCACCTATTTTTTTCAGATCAATTTGGGGTGGTCACTCGGCAGTAAATTGAGTCTCTAAATCAATCTAATTTCTTCCTTTTTAAAGATCCCTTTCCACTCCTCTTCTTAAGCAGTGACATCAACTATTTTAATCTAGCCATTCTAAATCATTAGATTCATACGGGTAATAGAAAATCCCTAGAAATTTAACAGTACTTGGATCTTAATTACCAAGAAAGCCATTGTGTGAATTAGATTGGAATATAGTATGCTTTTATATAGCCCCTTTCACACATAAGGTGCAGCGGCAGCGAGACGTTTATGATGAACTGAACAATGGCTGATAATAAAGCTGCATCACTCCACTAATTTCAAGGGTCCTAAGAGTGATACACTTTTCGTCAAGGTGGCTTTGTACCAGGATTCTGCAGTCTAGAAGACAGGTTTCTGTCAGGCAATATTTCATTTTCCAAGTCTCGTTACTTGTACTTTTCATGCTTGGCAAGGTAAGAAGTGACATGCTGAGTCAAAGCTGTGCTATCTACAGCCAACTGTACATCCAGACTGACATGGCAGCCTTAAAGAAACACAGAGTTTTATAATTAATAAGCATGTTTGCTTCTATCTGACAGGGAAATCAAATACATACATTGGGGGATTTCACTTGGCATTGGCCAAAAGTTATGTAAAGAACATGCTGTTTAGCCAAACTTACCCTCTGTATGCAATGATAATGAAGAAATTCTAAGTAAACTTTTCTTACTTTTATTTCATGAAATAAAAATATAGTGCCATTTTTTTTATAATAGTCTCCATAACTCATAGGAAAAAACAGTAGATGAGTCAGTTTACATAAGTTTCAGTGAAATTTTTGTTTTGATAGAATAGAACAAGCAGCTGTCTGTGCAACACACTTATTTACATATTTTTGTTTAAACTACAAATTATTCTGTCTTGATATGTTTCTGTCAAAGAAGAATTTTCTGTAGGCAAAGAATACATTAATATACAGCACGTTAAACTGATATATCAGTTTAGTCTTAAAATTAGCAATGTCTTCCATTTGTCTTGTACAGGGCAATCTTTTGCATGTGATACAAAATTAGTCCATTCTTGAATTCCAGAAAGAAAGCCAAAACTCTTCAAGTGAGCTGGATACTGTTGGCAGTATTTTAAGACTCATTTATAATTGTTCATCTTTTTAGTCTGTGTTTTTACACAGGCCATTTCTCACTTTCGAGTTTTGTCACATTGGTCATCTCCCTTATAAACCATGCTTTGGTGTGATGTCTCCAGCAGATGCAAACCTCAGAGATATATTCTCAGTATTAAGTGTCTTTGGATAGTAAAAACAACACACCAGCTTTCCAAAAGAGCTCCATTTCAAATAGCTCCTACTTTAACCACATATAATTGGAAACGATGAGGTCCAGCCTTTCTAGTGGTATGTACTAAATGCTCTTTAGGGATCCAGGCTGGCTGCATAGATGCAGCTGTAATGGCGCAAACACAAAGACAGAAGTTGAAGAGGAATAATCTGCTGTGCTTGATGTGGTGTGTAGGCCAAAAAGTTGACCCACCAAGAACTTGCTTTGCATACAACGAGGAATGCAATAAGCAGTTTTAACTCCTTTAAGAATCTGATCTCAAGGATGCAAAATGCTTTGGAAAATCTGCCCATACATTACATACAGTTGTTTATTTTGTTACTCACTACATCAGAATTTCTATTAGAGTCTTTGTTAGCATAACTGTCTGCACAAATCCCTAAACATAACTTCTGTTTCATCTTGTTTGCTCTTTTCCTTCTGCTATTATGTTTTTTTCTTCATGAATGCACTGCTTAATTATTCCATCCTCCAATGGCTTCTTCACAACATGTTTAAAAAAAAAATAAAAATGTCTTTCTCTACCAGTCCCCAATTCTTATTTTCCTTAATTATTTTCATTAGTTGCTTCTGCACTGTCATTTTCCTTTTTATCCTTTCCATGCAAATATATTGTGTTTTACTCAATACAAGCAACTTAAATGTCATGTTTATCTTGTCACTCTCCAATCCACTGTGAGGATGGTGGATCACACTTTTACAACAGCACATCAGGAGGCTAGATATCTTTGTGACCCCAAAATACACAGACAACATAACATTTAACTTATATAAATTTCTACTACTTGTATACATACGTATATTGATTATTACACATAAATGCTAATTAAAGACGCAGTCCTGCCCTGTACTGAGTCCCAAGGCTTGCAAAGATTTTGGGTGATCCTGGCAGCTGCGAGGGGACTAATTATATGACAACATTGTGCTCAGACACAGTTAAAACTTTGCTATTGAAACTAATTTTCAACTTTGACAGAAACATCTGTCTCTGTTTCCTTCAGTATCATCGTATGTATTATAACAGGACTTGAAGGTCCAATAGATACAGGAGCCCTATTATTCAGGGTACGGTGAAAACACTATAATGTGAATCTATGTTCCACAGTGAAGAGGTTTGGCAGGAAGAACGGGAGGGAATGGAGTAGCTCATATAGGTAGTATGACATTCAAAATCACAGACTTGAGCAGGAGGGGAAGGTCTTTCCTTCTATAGTTGTACACCCTAACAACAGACTTTTTTCTTCCCCTCCAAACAGGAGTTTTGCTGTGGTTGTCTTGCATAGTATATAATACAAAAATGAGAGAGAAAACAAAGGCAGTGCTCTCCTGAATTCACAAAAATCAAAAGAAAAATTGTTACTCATTTAACTAAAGCTGAGGTGTTTCCAAACTTTGTGCAGTACTTTTCACTATAAGACATTATAATTACAGTAGATCTTAGCAAAAGAATAGCACATCACCATGCAGTACAATCTAATGGAAAAAAAAACTGCACGGATGTTATAATAAATGATCATTTTGTATATATATAAAAAATATATATGGACTTAAAATAAGCTATTCTTGATTTATATCAGTGGAGGGAGGGATGAACATGGTCTTTGAATTACAGTACAAACTGTGAACAAAATGCTGTTGAATACTTGCTTGGTTTTTGTATTGTTCATTTTGAAGTGCTCCACCATTATCAGCTTGGTTAATATTCCCCAAAATATTGCACATCAAAATAAATTGAGATGGTTATAATATTATATTATTGTAAACAACCACTGTTATAACCAACCAAGCATATTAAAACCAATGTACTTCTATTAAAAAACAAAACAAAACACAACAAAAAAAAAAGAAAAACAAAGCAGTGTAAAATTTGACAAAAAGTTGTAATAAATGATAAATTATTATAATTTCCTTTAGTTTTCCATATTAATATGTTGATCATGATAAACACATTTGGTCTTTAAGACAACATAATATGAAATCCCTTTGATATTTGCTGCAATTCAGCTGTAAGTCTCTGCAAGCATGATAGCAGTCTCCAACAGTTTGGCATGATGGTGCACAAGGGAGACTAATATACTCCCATCTTCATGAGTTGATTGATACTATATAAGGAGGTCTAAAGGAAGAATAGCATTACTTAGAGACATGTTATGCAGAAGAGGAAAAAAAGAAGGCAACGTAATGGGTAGCAGAGTGGCATCAATTTTCATAGGACTTTTATGACAATAGAGTGTTCCCCCCCCCCCATCATGGGAAAATACTCTAAAAATACAGTATTAGAAAAGTAAACACATTTCTTGGTCTGACCTATAGTAAGACAGCACTCCATACAACAGAATCACTGGGCATTTAACTAGGGAATAAAGTTGAAGCTAAAGGGAAGAAATTACAAATGTGTAATTTTTCATTTCTCACCACATTCATTAGACATTATTTTTCATTAGACCAACTTTTCATTTGGAAAAAAACTGATCAGGCAGTAAGGAGCCTCTACAGACCTTTGCAGTTAGCAACCACACTTTAACAGCCCAATCTTGCCTGAGCCAAACACCCTCCTTTCTCCAAACTCTTAATCCTTCAAGAATAATTTCCAGCTTTTTCAGCAGGACCTTCTAATTTCTTCTGCACTGGGATGGGATGTTTTTGTCATCCTTCACTTTGCTCCCTTTTGTCTGTGTTTTGCTCTTTGTCTCCATGTCCAGCCTTACCTGCTCCTTGTTTCTCCATTACTGCTCTGCCTCAGAGAGCTCTCTGCCATCCTTTGCCCCTTTGCTTTTTTCTCTTGTTCAACTTTCAGTTTTCCCAAACACCCACTCTGTGCTGCTCTTTGCCCTATCAACATTTCTTGAAGCTAGAGGAGACAATTACACCCACATTTCTTTTGGCAGTTTAGGCATCTTGAAGTAACTTGTCTCTCATGCTACCCTTGATGAGTGCTGGCTTCCTTTCCCTTAATCAGTTCTCTCCATAATTATTTCTCTCCTTAATCAGTTGTCTGATTACTATTCCCTCTCTACCAATGATGATTGTTCCCATCATCTGACATTGACAGTCAGCCCCACCTTGCTCGTACTAGGAGCTTCCACCCTCCCGTTTTTTGACACTCACATACTGCTGCTAAAATCAGTATAAACCTGAGCATCTCGCACAAACAGCCAGTATGGATTTGGACAGGTGGGGGGAGTCTGCTGGACCACTTCCACTAAGAACATCGTCACCCGTGCTCTTCTGCCGGGTGCAAAGGGCTGCAGGAAAAGGGCAAAAAAGACAAACTCCCCTTTGAAGTGCACCTTTTTGTGCCCGATGTGGCAAAACTTTGGACCCACTTTTATTGATCGCGTTCTTTTGCACCCCTGACTTTTCTGCACATCAGCCCTGTCCGTACTGTTTTACCACCTTATACCCATCAGATGTAACCAGGTAGTGAGAAACTAAACTTATGGGTATTTGTCCTTGCCCAGACCCAATGCCATTGTCTCACGTCATCTTCGGTAATTGATTTCCCTTTGCGCATCTCTTTCACTAGACTGAAATGGGCCCACCCTGCCACATACTGCATCGATGCTGGTAGTGGTGCCTCGTGAGATCTTCTATAAAAGCAGAGGTGCTTTGTGGTCTATCTTTGAAATTTCCTTCCCTGTTTTGCTGTCATCCTGAAATATCTCAGGGATATAAATTCCTCACCCTCTGTACCTGGCTGGGGAGGTAGGCCAGACTGAGGAAACCAGACAGAGCTCTCAAAAAGTTGTACTTGGGAGATTTGGGCTTAGATTTTTGTTGAGTATTACACAATATCCATGAAGAACCTATACTCTCAGCCAAAGAAACCTGTCCTCTCCCTGGTGGTGTTCACTACATATCCCTCAAAGATTTCCAGATGAATTCAATTCACTTTCATATATTTGCCAGCTGGCATTGGAATATTTAGTGGCTAGTCCTTGGAAAAAAATGATGGGAGGCTTTATAATCACTGTCTCAAACTGGATCTTATCTTTGTGGGATTTACATCTTAGATTTGACAAAAGGTAGGGAAATATAACATCCAAAATATAGAAACGACACATCCTCCTGTACACCAACATCCTGCAAAACAAGTTTCTTAAAATCTTGCAGACCCATCCCTTCCTTGACTCTGGAAATACAAGTACAAGTGCTGCTGCAGTCAGCGAGGTAAAAGCAAAGTTGTTGTATTTTGTCCATTAGAGAAGGGACTGGAGGTTTCCAGAAACTCAGTGGAGAACTAAAGTAAAGAGTGCTTAAAACAAATGAAAGAGAGGAGTTCAGTTTTTGATGAACTGGCCTAGAACCATCTGCTCAGCTGGGAAATGCTTTGAAGAATTCTTCAACTGGACAATCTGCAACTGGTTAACTATGTCCTTTCTTTACCACTTCAGTTAATAAGGAACTGAAAATGTGACTATAGCCAATACCTGCAGAGTCCAATCCAAAAATTATCAGGCAGACTGAGCCTGATTGTAAATTTTATATGCGTTTTATAACATTTTTCAGCAGCAGAGAAAAACACATTTTATATTTTATTGGTATTACTACGAATACTAATAAATGCCAGTTAGGCTAAGATTTCCAAGAACTGGTAATTCTAGATCTCTGACACGACCCCATATGGCTCTTCTTACATTCCTTTTCAGCTCTATGCTTTCCTGTTTGATACCCAACTGGACACCTGGTTTGCAGAGAATAGGAGCTCACCAGTTTAAGATGGGACCCTCTACAATGCCTCATTTTGTTCAAAAAATCACTGCTTGCTTCTGAGAATAGTCTCTAGCTGCAGTTTAATTTCCTTTAAGAACGTTTGTGCTACGAGCGTGAAAAAGCTTACAGAAAAAATCCTGAGTTGTTTTCAAGAGCACTGACAATGCGGTGGTGGGTGGTAGAAGGTTAGAAGCTGTAGCGATCTGGTGGGTTTCAGGGGCATGGGTTTCACAGGCAACAATTTCAGTCTTCACACAGAGCTTTCCCATTTTTTCCTTCTTCCCCCCTCCCCCCCCCCTTTAAGATCAAAACAATTATCTCTCAAAGCAATGACAATCTCTAGCCATTTCTGAAAAATGGACAGATGTATTTTTTAGGTTTTGGATACTTGCCCGCTCTATGTGGTTACCAACACCAGGAAAAAAAGAGCAACTATTTCTTTCACCCTCAGTTTTCCCTCATGGCGAAGGAATGATTTTTAAGCATTAACTAGGAAATATATGGAGCTCAGAGGGCTAAGTAGAACCCAGGGATGCAGGGAATTCAAATATTTACACTCAGGCATTTGGGCTGCTTTTTTCCCCTCCCCTCTCCCCAGTGCACATACTTATGCTTCTAAATCCATACTTGGGGATTCCAAGAAAATATTGTATTTATTGAATTCCTGAGTTTAGAGATAACAATTCATTTCTACTGACAGACACTCCTTTGTAGTGAAACCCTTTCAAAATCAGGCCAAATTTATTAGAGACCAAAATCTGGACTTGCAGATTTTCAGTAGTATAGAAAAGTAAAACTGCCTCCCAAGGCTCTTGTGTGGGTTAACAACTAATGTTTGCAAAGAAGTAAGAAACTGGAAAATATTAATATTATCCTAGTACAGGAAATTAGCCACACTTACTTTTTTCTATTATTAACAGTAGCTGTGCATCAAGTACCCTTCACATTGCATTGAACACCTAGCCCATTCAGTTCACCTGTCATTAACATAATAAGAGAGTAGACAAAGTGAAGCATTGCAGCAGTGATATAACTTGCTATAATGGAGTGCTTCAAAAGATGTTCGAAATATTTTTAAACAATTAGCCATCCTGCCTTATTCAAGCAGCAGCCATCCAATCAAAAAAAAAAATGCAAGCCATGAACAAAAGCAGGCAGAGAGTGAGGAGGTAAAGGTCACGCAACATGGATCACTGGTTGTTCAAATTATTTTCAGGTAGTTTGGCAGATTTCCAGGGGTGTGATTCAACTTTGTACAGGTTACAGAGCAAAATCCATTTTTGATTCTAACAGAACAATTTCACAGCATGATCTTCTAAACTTAAAAAAAAAAAAAAAAAAAGGCAAAAACCTTGAAACAGTTTGGTTGTTCATTTTGTAGAGGAGATTTCTTGAGCACATAGCAATTTTCTTCCTCATTCTCTGCAAAAAAAAAAAGATTGAGACACAGCATTGGAAAATTAGATCTCGGATTAATTGGACAAGTGGGGAACTCTGCCTTCTTATTCAACTCTTGGCTCTCTGATACTATCATTGTATTGGGTTTGCTTGGCAAGGTTTTGGTAGTGGGGAGGCTACGGAGGTGGCTTCTGTGAGAAGATGCCAGAAGCTTCCCCTATGTCAGACAGAGCCAATGCCAGCCGGCCCCAAGATGGACCTGCTCCTGGACAAGGCTGAGCCCATCAGCAACGGTGGTAGCACCTCTGGGATAATGTATTTAAGGGAAAAAAACAAGGTGCAACAGCAGTTGCAGCCAGAGAGAAGAGTGAGAACATGTGAGAACAACAGCCCTGCAGACCCCCAAGTCAGTGCAGAAGGAGGGGAGGAGATGCTCCAGGCGCTGGAGCAGAGATTCCCCTGCAGCCCGTGGGGAAGACCATGGTGAGGCAGGCTGTCCCCCTGCAGCCCACAAAGGTCCACGGGGGAGCAGATCTCCACTGGCAGCCCAGAAAGGAGGACCCCACGCCGGAGCAGGGGGATGCCCGAAGGAGGCTGTGACCCCATGGGAAGCCCACGCTGGAGCAGGCTCCTGGCAGGACCTGCGGCCCCGTGGAGAGAAGATCCCACGCTGGAGCAGGTTTGCTGGCAGGACTTGTGACCCACACTGGAGCAGAAATCGGGAGTGGAGTTGTTCCCCAGGAGGAGGGAGGGGTGGGGGGAAGGTGTTCTAAGGTTTGGTTTTACTTCTCGTTATCCTGTTTTGATTTGATTGGTAATAAATTAACTTCCCCAAGTTGGGTCAGTTTTGCCCGTGACGGTAATTGGTGAGTGATCTCTCCCTGTCCTTATCTCGACCCACGAGCCTTTTGTTCTATTTTCTCTCCCCTGCCCAGCTGAGGAGGGCACTGATAGAGCGGCTTTGGTGGGCACCTGGTGTCCAGCCAGGGTCAACCCATTACAACCATTCACCATTCTCTTACTTTTGTTCATCTCATTACTTTAGTTGCTTTTGTTTGTCTCGCTTTTGTCATTCATACATCGTATGCCACCTGACACCTTCACATTTTATAAGTTGTTCTCCTTTGTGAAAGAGTTGGATTTGTAAGAGAAATAGTAAAATCAAAGTCTTAACTTGCAAACTTCCTTATATTTTTTGTTTCTGCAATATCTAGCATAATATGGCTCTGTTCCCTGACAGAAGATATGAAATTCAGCATAAGCAATAATGTAAGGTAGAAAAGCAACACATTGGCCATAGCAAAAAAAAAGGACAAGTAAATGCATGTCCTTCACAAATCTGACTCTACCAGGCGGACATAAAGGCAGTAACAAGCCACATGAAATACAGAACAAATGAGTGCACTTTTTAATCTTTACAGGATACTGTCAGGCAATGAGGGATATTTTTGGACTTCACTTTGACAGTTCTTGCTCCATATTTGGTGTCTAATCTCTGAGTACCAGCTTGCAAAGCATGAGAACATCCTAATAGAACCAGGATCTTGTTAGCTGAAGGATTGCTCTGGCCCTGTAGTCCATCACTGCAGCAAAAATAGCTAAAGTCTTGCCTTTGTCCATTGGGGTTGAACTTTCCATGACTGATAGATAGCATGGGCTCTTTCAGCATTTGGAAGTTATTCCTCTTGTCAGTTCAAGATAGCTTAAGTTTGGTGAGTGTGGTTCAAGATGTATTTGTGTATTTAATTTTTTTTCAGCTGATTTGTAGCTGCAGGTGCCTGCTTAAGATAGCTATTAAGCATACTGCATTGTGTTGCTACATTTTTTAAATCAGTGGCATGTGGTCACAGCAATGGGTGTAAATGATCTCGAAGGTGAAGGGTAATATTATTATGCACAGTAGCTGGTTAAACCCTTTGTAATCCTGCAAAGAATTTTATCCTGTAGAAGCACTTTTGTTACAAATTAAAGGCCAAATCCCTCTTATCCTTTCATTCTGCCAGGAGAAATAAAATCATAGTAACTTCAAGTAAATATTTCCAAACTTAAGGTCAGAGAAATAGGATAAAAGTGGCATTTTCTGCTTCTCTGGAAGCAGGTTCTTACATAATGGCTCTCTCAGTTGTGGTGTTATGAATTTGGGTCAGCTGGCAGGTGCATGAAGGTGGCCAAGGCATATTGGAATTACGTTTCACAATATGTTTGTGTGCAAGAAGGAAAGATTTAACTGCAGATTGATCCCTACAACCCTGATATAGAAAAGCCTTCTTATACTGCAAAGCACTTAAGTGCTTTTTAAAGCACAAGCTTAAATCCTATTTTTTAAAAACATCCTTAAAACTCCAATGTACTTTAACGTCAGCTTGATATTTAGCACATATATATTTAGCACATATAACTAGAGCATTGCTGAAATGACATGCTTGTAAATATGTTAAGTCATTTGCTGTTTCCCAGGAAAAGGGAATCAGCACAGAAAGTTCTGAAACAAAAAGAAGAGGATGGAGTCCTGGCAGAAGAAAAAAGGTGGGCAAGCAGTGGCTTGAGTAAAGGTCAACTTTACAACTACTTTGCCAGAAACTCTGATTATCAGAAGGGTTAGGTAGCTTTTTTGTGCTCACTAAATCTGTCATAGAAATGAAACATATAGACTAGACTTAATGGCTTTAACCTTCTGCATTTTGATGTTGTTTCACATTTCTTTGAAGATTATCATGTAACATTGTATTCTAATACTGAGTTGTTTCGAAAATTTACTGCTCATTGACAACTGCAATGATTTTCTGCCAAAAGAGAAGCAGAGTAACTAATAACCTATAATACTTTTATCTTGTGTTAAGTGTGGTATTTACAGTGGAAACATTTCATTAAATATATTTAGTTTGCAGATGACTTGCTCTCAGTCCACAAACAACAGGCTTCTCAAAGATAAAGAGTTTTGCATTTAGGATACGTGTTATCAGGTGGTACATTTTTGCCCGCTTATGATTTTAGTAAGGTTGTCTATAGCTAGGCTTTTGACTCCTTTTGGTAGTGAATCAAATCATCTCTGGAGTCTGGATGATCATGCGATAGTAATGAATACTGAGGGATAACATTACAAAACATTCTCCTTTACTGTGTTCATTTTAAAACAAGCCCCTCCTGTGTTTTTCTCTCCTGGCCTAATGATTGTCTCTTTTAATCTCCAGGCTAGATCCAGCCCTACCTCACTGCATGGGAGTCAATACCCTGAGTCAATACCTCCTCCCATGCTGCCTTTGCCCAAGCATGTTCTTTTTCTGTCCGCTCCCCACGGCAGTCATGACACCAGGGGAACCCTCTTTGGGTTGTCCCATGAAGGAGTGCGTGTTGCCATAGGGTGTGTGTCACAGGACAAAGCCAGGGCAAACGGTGGGCTCTCACAGATCATCCCTTCCCAGACCCACCACCCACATCTTTGCTCTGAAGGGAGTGGTCTTCTCTTCCTTTTGGGTAACATGTATTATTTTAGGCTTTTTGTTCTAAACCTCTCATGCTTAAGCATGCAATGTGCTTGTGAACAATGAATGATAATAAATGTATGTCTCTGAAGTGTCTATCTAAGCCTTGCAGTGAAAAGTGCCATGCATAGTATTGCATGAGTGAAAGAATCTAAACTATGGATAACAGGAGAACTGAATTTTAATTTATATGTAAAACAAAGATTGAGGTTAAAAAAAAAAAGTCAAACAGCTTTGGAAGAAAAATGGATATGCACTTTTGTTCCTGCATATACAGCTGCAGTGGCATGGGTACTATATTTGAATAATAAAAGTAACTGGAGCATAAAATTAATAATTTTCCACTGACCTCCATATTCATTTAAAATTATTTTTCCTTGAAGACAGGTAAAGCTTTGTGTCAATTCTCATTTTCCTTAAGCTCTAGACAGTTATTCCAATCCAACATAACAGAAAGTGAACAAGAGCGTGTTAACAGCCCCAAAAGTCTCCAACGCCCTGTTAAGCATAAGTTCAGGATTCAGGTGGAGGCTGCATGTGCACATTGGTGTAAATTTTCACAACATGACTCTCACACAGAAAATAAATTACTAAAAAGCAGTTGTATAAAATGTAGAAATTAAGTCCATTTTCAGACATCCTCACATCCACCATAAATCATATATCCTTTCTGGGTTGTAAAGCTTTCAGCCTGAACTATCAGAAACTCATTATATATGATCCAGCTACCAACCATCTAACTCATTTACTGAAAAAACCTTAATATTTTTCCACTTAATTTTTATATGCAGCTTAGAAAACAGACACGTGTGGCTTCATATAACATCTGGAAATACTTTTTCTTCATCTAGTGTTCAGTTGTACTCATTTTTCCTATGCAGAAAGGAAATTCTAGCTAGACTAGAAATTCTCTAGCAATATGACATCCTCACAACAATGTCTGAGTAAGTGACCCCTAATTGCCAAATGTTTCTATCCAACATATACTCAGGAAGGCCATTCGTTATGCTATATGAAAACCAGGTCCATACAAAGGATGATGCATAGTATCTTTATGAGAAATGCTTTTTTTTTTTTTTAATGTCTCTATTTGGTTGATTCAGCGTGGACTTCCATGATAGATCAAGGTGAAAAAGCAAGAAAGACCAGGAGAAAGATAAAAGACACAATAATTAAAAATCCCCTCTGTTAGTTTCTTGTTCTTTAGATTAGGGTTCCTTAAGGATAAAGTATAGTCTGTACAGTCGTTATAAGCATTTGCGATTTAAAAAAAACAAACAAAAAAAAAAGGACAGAAATAAAAGAAAAAAAGATTAAAAAGATACAGAAAGCAAAGGTGGTGATGATTAACTGGCAGAGCTTTTATTGTAAAATAACATGAGCCCAGCATAAAATGTTACAATTTTTAAGAGGTAACAAATCAATTCATTAGATTCCACGGTCTTATCTCATTCTTGTTACAATGACAAAATTTTATCCATGCCAGTTTGGGTAGGTGCACTTTGCTAATCAAGATGAAACTAGGGATTCTTAAATACAGATCCAAATTTATCACCAATCAAGTTGTTCTGCCAGTGGAATCATAGGACTGCTAATGTTAGTTCAGCCAAATCATTCTAATTAAAATTCAGACATTTAAAGAAGTCACTTAATCATCAAAGATTGTCAGTTCATTTCAAAACCACCTTGCTCCAGTGATAGTCATAGCCAAGGTTTATAACTTGCACAACCCAGAAGACTACCTCACGTTACAGTGAGAATGTGATATGCATGTAATAATTCTGACGCTAACCTAATTTCTCTGGAATAGCACAAGTGGTTTAAGGTCTTAAGCCATTTCCCTCAAAAGTTCAAAAAGTGGTAAAATTTCTACCTTGCAAGCCAATTCAAAGATGATTTTTTTCCTTTTCCTTAAGGAGATAATCAATTTTCTTGACCATAAAATTTATGATTTTTCGAATGAAGTCTTGGAAACACTCACCACTAAGTTTTGATAATCAGCAAGAGATAAAATTTAATGAAACCATATAAAAGCAGCTGTATGCACTGTGGTACAGTTCTGCAACAAAGCAACAAGAACTGTATCACACACAGACCTGCTCCTCCGAACCTGCCCATCTGACTGATAATCAGGCCTTGGGATCTTACAGCGCCTTGAAAGATTCATCTTAAAGATTTATTTTTCACATTGGCTTTTCAATTTGCTGTTTTAAAGGAATCAGCTACTTTAATATGAACGCATGTCAGGTGGGCCCTTGTTAGAGCTAGGTTGTGTATTTCATATTGATCCAGCCTAGTTTAAAGCGGAGAGGTGATCCAAACAGCTCTCAATGGCTTGAACTGGTGGGCAAGAAACTTTTCACTGAACTGAAGTATGCTTCCACCTTCAAGTTTTTAGATACAGCTTCCAAACTACTTGATTAGTACTTTTATAACTATTTTATCTAGTCATTTGGGTAGATGACTCTGCAGTATTTTATCTTCATTGGATGTTAATGCCAAATCATAGCTGCATAGCATACACAATTTTGAAACAGTTTTAGAGGTGCACCCAAATTAGTAAGAGTTTGCATTGAAGCTTAATAAGTTAGCTCTCATCACTGCACTGCTCTGAATGAACTATAGAAACAGCATTTGCAATTAAAATATTTAGGCCTAAATACTGTCTTTTAATAATCTGCTTATTCTGTGTTTAAATTTCTGTTCGTTTCAGAACTAGAGCTTTTTAGATCATGCAGTTTGATATTTTATACATATACCTTTTTTTTGTGACCAACACAGTTAAGAAAAGCAATCTTTCAGTCAAACCTTGTTAAGTTTTTTATTGTAACAGACTGTCCCCAATTTTTCAATTATTAACGTGATGGCTTTGCAGGGATGCTACAATGTACTGGAAAGGTGGATGGGATCAAAGAAAGGTGAGGTAAGCTTCAAAATTATAGTAACTTGTTGTGCTAGTTTTGGCTGGGATAGAGTTAAACATAATACTAGCTAGTACGGGGCTATGGTTTGGATTTGTGCTGAAAACAGTGTTGATAACACAGGGATGTTTTGGTTACTGCTGAGTAGTGCTTACACCGAGCCAAGGGCTGTTCTGCTTCTGGGGGGGCACAAGGAGTCGGGAGGGGACACAGCCGGGACAGCTGACCCCGACTGACCCCAGGGATATCCCAGACCGTAGGACGCCATGCTCAGCAGATAAAAACTGGGGGAAGAAGGAGGAAGGGGGGGCATTGGGAGTGATGGCGTTTGTCTTCCCAAGGGACCGTTAGTCACCATGATGGAGCCCTGCTGTCCTGGAGATGGCTGAACTCCTGCCTGCCCGTGGGAAGTGGGGAATGAATTCCTGGGTTTGCTTTGCTTGCGTGTGCAGCTTCTGCTTTACCTATTAAACTGTCTTTATCTCAGCCCAGGAGTTTTCTCACTTTCACCCTTCTGATTCTCTCCCCCATCCCACTCGGGGTGAGTGAACGAGCGGCTGTATGGAGCTTAGTTGCTGCCTGGGGTTAAACCACTACCCTCTTTAATGATTTAACACATAAAATAGTCTGAAGAATTGTATTTTTATTTTGCTGAACAGAATTTTTAACTTTCAGCTGATACCTGAATTTTGAAATTCCAAAATTCCAAAATGAAAAATGGAACCACCTTTGAATTTGAGAAACCCCTGCATCTCTTGTTGTTATGAAAAGAAAATCCATCAAAGAGAAATGTTTCTTTAAGGATGTGCATATGTTGTAAATTGACCCAGGGATTTTCACAGAGAAGTTTCTGAAAGGCTGAGCCCTGCAGCTTCCTTATTTTGGAAAGGATTTCCCTTAATCAGCAAATAATTGGAAATCTAATTCTCCTCCTGGCTGAAAACATATGTGAAAAAAATTCCACTACCGCAATAAACTACAGTTATGGAACACTAAAAAATAATAGTAGCAATGGCAATAGATTTAGTAAGAAACCTAACCTTATGGTATCCAGTTAATGAACCTTGTGGAGTATTCCAGAGTATTTTTTCCACAATGCTTAGAAAAGAGACCATATGGAGCAAAATCAGTGCAAAAACTAAAACGAACAAACCCAGACTGAGGGCTAGAACACCATTTTGTGCTGTCTGCAGAAACATCCTACACAGCAGAAAATGGTTTGAGAAAGTATCTGGTTATTGCCCAGTCTCCTCCTGGATAATTGTGCCAGTCTAACCTTACTGTGGATGTTGTGGAGGCAGCACGCTGTCCCACCCTTGGTCCCCACTCCCACTAGCAAGCATGAGAAGCTTATTCTTCCTTCACTAGACAACACCAGAGACTGAACACCTTTATATGTTCCTTCACTGCCTAAAATATATAGCAAACACTAATCCATAAGAAATTATTTTTAGTGCTAGCAAAACCAAAGGGTGCAAGGCAAACAATCAGACACGCATTTCACTGTGTCCCAAGTGCAATATTGTTGTGAGGTCCCCTCCTGTTCAAGCTCCTCTGCTTGAGTACTGTGGATAAAAAAAATAGGTTGTGTGTTGCGATGAGCTTGTCTGCTTGACTTAAGTCTTCATCTGTTGAACTTAAGAGAATGACGCAGAAAGAACAAGCAATGCTTCCTAGGTCTGGTGAACCACCCAGGTTCATTTGTCATGTTTTACATATACCTTTTTAAGGATTATAGTTTCAGACACCCATAAAAAGAAAAAAAATAATCCATAGCATGTGGATATTACAAATCTATGCACAAATAAAGCACAATACCCAGCTGAATCTAGATTCAACAAAACTACAGGAGAAAAGAAAACAAAGAGAAACTTTATAAAAAATGTTCAGTTTCCATTTCTGACAAGTAGAATGTAATCAATTAAAACATCCTTACTGCAGGATTTATATCTCCCATGTAAGCAGAATATTGATAAAAGAAAATTTGTCAAAATGTTTAACGATAAAATCTGAGAAGCTTTGGAGTCCCTCCTGCATATGAACCTGCTTATACAAAACAAGAAAAACCAACTACTTTATGGAAACAAAGTTTAATTAGCCTAGCAAGTGCCATGTGGATCCTACAAAAAACTGAAAATATAGCCTGATTTCAATGAAAAGACAGTATTCGTGCTACATATGCTGCCCAGCTGAGAGAAACTGTTTATCCACAGATTATAAACATTTCAAAAGATGTCGTCATTGCTAGGAAAAAACCCAACAGTCGTAACTCAAGAAATATCCTGGCATTTTGCAGTCCTTCCTTCTGCCTTGATTGTATATTGCTCTAATAGAATTGTTGCTTTGTATTTTACTTTAATATAAAGTTGTTTAAGAAATGTTCCTGGTTCACTCTAAAGAGTCCATTTTAAAGACAGTTATACTAAATCTGGGTTAAAAAAACCCCTATGCTAGATGCCTTGTAGCCACAAGAGCCTTCAACTACTTTGATTACTGCAGAAAGAAATCATCCTTTTAATTTTTTTAAAGCTTGAAATCATACTGCATTTAAGGGTAAAATCATCCTGGAAGATTTTGTACACACTCACTTCAATGATTAATGAAACTCCAGAATTAAATCGATAGTTGAAATATAAGGAAAATTACTAATTGCAATTTTATAGAATATCTCAGATACTAACTTATAGTATTTTGGCTGGATTATCCCAGCAAATGGTTGTAATTATGTTTTTGCGTCATGACTGTTTTTATGTCCTCTCTAGAACTGTGCATTTCACAGGCAAAGTGATGATGTTATAGGCATCGACTACCTAAGGCATGTGGATACTCCATTATAAGTTGCAGAGCAGCAGTGAAAGTGCTCCAACAAATGAGCTGTAGGAGAAATCCAAGCCCAAATAAAAGGTGGATTGAGCGGAGATCAGCAGAGCAGGTCTTGGAGACCAGACCTTACGGCTTGTTACAATTGCTTCTCCTCCAGCTGTCACAGCAAGGCAAGGAGAATGTCATGTTCATATCTGTCATGCTCTAAATCAGATCTGTGCCAAGTCTGAAGACAAAGTCGTCTTGTAGCCCCTTAATCCTAGCATGCTTTGTGACCTTATTAACCTCTAAATATTTTTAGCTACAAGTCATCTAGTGAGTTGTCAGATCATCACTAGGTGACCTGTAAAACCTTTTTACTCTTAGATTTTTATAATTGTTCTTGAAAGTTGAGCCAAAGTCAACTTCTCAATACTTAGGCTAATATATTGAATAGGAAGTCATCGGGATCATTTATGCAGGATAGAATCTTAATATTTACCAAAAGAACCCTTGCTAGGGCTAACAGCAGCAATACAAGTTTTTAACAGGTCTTTCAAAAAACACATCATTTTTACTACATAATAACAGTGAGTTATAATAGAAATTTTCAGGCTTTAATAGGTACGTGAAAAGAATTCAGAGACACTCTTGGTCTTCCTACCTTCTACAAAAATGTAGGTATACCTTCAGGTTACAGATAAAATACGTGTTGTTTTGCATAGTACAGAGTAAATAGCTAGATACACACCAATGAAGCCCATACCCTCACTTACTTAGATAGACTTTGGAGCAATCATAAATGCTTTAATACTCCAAATAATGGTATTTGTTAAAAATACCTTCTTAAAATAATTACGTAATTTTCTCAATATAGTATATATTTTAATACATGCATATACGTAAAAATACATATGTACACACATACACACATCCTTTCTAGGAAATCTATACATACAGTCTCATGTGTGTCTGCGTATGTGTGAGTGTTTGTGTGCATGCATATATATATACATAAAAAACCCCAAATAGTTATGCTCACATAGGGCAGGAGCATAAAAAAAATACATAAGAGAACTATGAAGATAGTTTGGGAATTTGAGAGCCTTTCCTGCTCAAATGCCACATCTATGTCAATTTCTAATACAGTGAGCATGGTTGTGTGTGTGTAGGTATGTATGTATGTAAATGTCCTTTTTACATTTAGTTTTCTAAAATTATTCTTGAAACTTGAGCCAATGCCTGATTGCTCAGTAGTTTGGCAGATATATTGCATGCAAACTACCATCAGAACAGTTAAAATTATACTGAAATAGTTGTTGTACCTGTCTTAGCTGGTTTATCGTTTCTACTATTCTACAGATGACTGAGCATCTTACTGGTTCAATAGTCAAAACTCCTCTTTAATAGCTCAAAAACGATCTGAAGGAACAAAGGCAACAGTACAATACTTTCCTTTTACTATTTCCACTCTGTCCCTGGGGAGCCTCCTTTTGACCTTTCCAGAAATTAATCTCTTGGAGGTGCTCTCATTGTAGATAATTCCTGCTAACTACACCTTCTCTGTTAAACAAACACACAAAACTATCCATGTCATAAGCAACCTCCCACAGGTCCATTATTTCTCCTTGTAAGAATTTCATTACTACTTTCATATCTCATTTGATATTTTCCTCTCTTCAGTCTAGTGATGGTATTAAAAAAAAAAAAATTAACCACACTGGTTTCTCTACTTTAAACGTTCAGATGTATTTCCAGGACACTTAGTATCTCTTTATTTACATTTTTATTACTGTCATTTGAGAATTGATCCATTATACTTCAATACAGCTTCTGTATATAGTCTTTAATGTATTTTCCTGAGAAATGAAATAGGGCCTTTGCTGTTATGAAGTCAGCATTTTCTCAATTTAAGCCTAGAGGTGAGACTTCCTCTTAAATTTCAGTAAGTACAGCTTTCTTAGGTCATTAGATTCACTGACTAGTTACACAACTTTTTGCCAGCATTTGCCAGAATAATTTCCCTAGGAAAAAATACAGCAACAATCTAAACTGCTCTGTTAAGGAATGTCCCTCCAAACCCTCCAGTTGCTGTCTTCCAAATACACACTGTGCTCTTCATCTCTAAACGCTGAGGAATAGTGAAAATTAGTTACAACTGCTGTCAAAGAGTTTTCCCGGTAGCTCAATGTTAGAAGGTTATTGTAAACAGTTAATTGGTCATTAATTGTTTAAGATCGTTAATGATTTTACGATGGTCTACTTCGGTGAGATTTAAAATATTCATCAGCTGCACAAGAAAAATGTCTCAGCTTCCTCTTTCTTAACTTTCATGGAATTTAACAGGGTAACTGGACTGGATTAATCTTACCTCACCATGGATTTATAAAATCAGTATTAACAAAAGTTGCCAGTTGCAAAAAAATAAAAAATACAACTGTGGGTTCAGACTGCACAGCTGCATAACAGCTGTACAGCTGTATACAGACAGTGCAGGTCTGTGTGCTGTCAGCTCCTTCTTCCACAGGGCTTTTTGAAAGACTTACTGGGGTTCTGAACTTCCAGTGTTTAGCGTGACTTGACCTTTTCCTTTTTCTCACTTTTCATGCTCACTGCAGTGAAAATTCACAGAGATGTAACATGATGAGCAAGCAAGGCTTTAAAATCACCAGTTAAGCTAATTTCATGGCTTCTGATACACTCTTGGATGCTTCTGCCCAGTGCCAGCATAAATATTTGATATTGTATGAGATCATAAGAATTAGAAATATAACATCAGCTTAAGTGTAGAAAAACGTGTTTATATACACCAAGGTCTAATTCAAATGCTAAATTGACCGATTTTCTGATATTTGAAGTGGAATTGCAAATAATTAATTATACACAAAACTGGAGATTGTGTTAGCCTGCATTTCAAAGTCAAATTGACCATCTTCTCTCTTCAGAATAAAGACATAAGTGCATAAAAATGGATTGATGGACTGTTGCACAGAATTTCTGATTCATAGTCTTGCAGTTAGGTGAATGACTAACTAGCTGTAAGATTGAATATGTGACTGTCATAATTCTATGGCAATAACCCTCTGAAGAAAACCCTTGAGGGATTATTCTTACTCATTAGTAAGCATCCGCTACATGACAATCAGTTTAGTATTTAGAGGAAATCCACATTTCCAAGCCCAAGGTACATCTAGTAGTTTTAAAACTTGCTAGAAGATGAATATTTAAGACTGAATGCCAATTTATACAATATTGTCACTTTATCTAGTATAGTGCTTATGTAGTTGATTTTCTACTGTCAAAATTTTCAACAACTGAATACTTTCCACACTTAGCCAAGAGCTTTAATGGATGACATACTTCAATATCTCTAAAAAAAAAAAAAAAAAAACCAAAAAAACCCAAAAAACCCAACTACTCTCTGCTCTTTTTAAAAGAAAAGTCACAATATTTTACAGTTAATAACTTAGTGAATTTAGCCTGCATTTTTTTCTCACAGAAATATTAAAATTTTCTATAATGCAGTGGTTAAATTAATTGTATACAATTTTGGTGAGCTTTTTAAATATTTATTTACTCACTAAATATCCATATTTCATGCTGGATATTTAACATTCAAAATTCATTCAGACATTACAGTGTGTAGTTTCTGTGCTTTGAGTGAGTGAACTCAATTTGATAATGAAGAGAAATGTTTAAAATAAAAATGGAGACAGAGAATCTTTCCTGAGAAAATAACACTTGAGGGAGAAGCTTCAGAAAATGGAGTGAAAGAAGCACAGACTATTACAAACATTCCTTCATTTCACTGGCTTTGCTAGAATCAACATTACTATTTAAAAAAGAAGATTATTTCAAATTTTACTGGCTGTGTTCATTGGTGACATTAAACTTTTACACATCTCATACAAGAAACACTAAAAATGGGACAATCAAATACCTCCCTGTGTGGCTCACTTAATTGCCCATGCAAAGGCATGAGTAAATTTGCACAATTTGTTCTTGGTTTGTTGTTTGTTTTGGTTTGGGGGTTAAGGGAAAGGGAGAAATTATCTCTCTTCCATTGTTCTAAATATTACTAAATACTTGTTTTTATATGAAGTGTATTTCATTTCCACCTTTATAAGTTTATTGTCGGCTCATTAACAAACATATATAGAAGTTTCATCTCTAACTAAGCAGAATAAAGACAGTAATCAATTATATCCATTCCAAAGCTTTCCAGATATCGTTGTTCCTTACCATGGTACATTGATGCTCAGTACTTTTATACTTTCCAAAGTTTTCCAAATTGTGTATGAAAATGGCTGCTCTTATAAACTTACATCAAGGATTAAAATCACAATTATGTCTGAAAAATAATATATCTTAAGAAAATAACTCTTTCTGCTCTATTTCCCACAATTTTTGTTCACTTCCTGCTTTTTACATGAAACTGGCCTTGCATTTCTTACTTCATCACCAAAAAAGGTAGACTATTCTACCATATCTAAAACATATATAATAATTTATAATCTATCTATGATGATAAACAACTTTGTGGTCTGAGCTATTAAGAAAAACATAACCACTATGATAGCATACATAATTATTTTCTATCTTGAATTATTTTGTATCTTGCCATTCTTTTAAAATCTATGAATAGAGCCATCACTTAGATAAATATTTACACTAGGAAGTGTGCAATGAAAAATTCCTGTACTAATACACTCCAGATCTGTGAAATGTACTGGTATGAATCAAAGAATGAACCTATGTGAAAAATGTATGGAATACTTTGAAGGCATTTTTGAGTAAATTTAACTGAGGAAGAAGGACATGAAAATCACACACAGAAGATAATCCAGATACGCAGGGCTGCAGGGAAAGAAGATAAGACTAGTACCATAAATTGGATAGTTAGTGTTTGCAATCAATATTTTTGTGTATAAATGAAGTATTGTTGATAGATACTACATTTTAGTTAGAGAAGCTGCGAACATTAAATTAATGGCAGTAAAAATTACTTAGGTAAAAGTTCAAACAGAACTCATACAGTCCTAGTAAACCTACGCTACCAGTTGGAGTGAACAAGCACTGTTTTTAATACTTTAGTATCTTACCTCTAACATAATGCTTAGAACTTTTTCTAGTCTAAATAGTCAGAATGGAGTAAAAAATTCCAACTGTTAAACTGTTTCACTACAGAAGTTTTGTAAATAAATGGTACATGTTAAGTACCTTGCTTTGATTGATTTGCTCAAGGAACACTATTTTTTCTTGATTGTAACATAATTCTATGGTGGGTGCAAAGGAATGAAGACTTAAGAAAGTAAAATATTCAGGAGAATCTTGTTGTGAAGCATGAAGGAGTCAGGTTTTTTAAATCCTGATCTGTACAATTTACATAATGAGAAATATCCCTACAGTTGCGCTTTTTTTTTTTTTTTAAACATAATAAAATGTTAATTATAGGCAGAAACAAAATGCAGGTGTTTCAAATTTTGGTTTCCATTCAAGTTGCATGTTAAGACCTCTTTAAAAGTTATTTCAGGCTCTTTTATCACAATAATGTACTGCAACAGCATCCTCATTAGATTTCATTGTCCTCCACTGGCAGAGAGATCGGAAGCTCTGTTACCGGAGAGAACAGCCTTACCCCATTGGTTTGTCCTTTTGTTTCTCTTGGCAATGGCAATATTGACCACCTCCAACATATTAAGACTGCAATATCCTGCTTATATCTAACATTTACAGTTAAATATATAATGGTGCCTAGAGAGGGTAAGGATGTTAAAATTCCTAGGAAATTCAAGAGAAATCCCACAAAGTTTTAACTTTGTGAGGCCAGAGATGAAAAAGGGAAAGAAAATGGCATTGACTTCTCTAAACGGAGCTTAAATTCACCAAGAAAAACGCATATGAAATGTGATGGACCCAATCTGTGAAAGCGTCTCCTGTGCCCATGAGCTTCCTGCATATGTGCTAAGTCTGTGTTAAAGAGAAGTGCTATTTGGAGCCTATGGCAGTATTTTTGCAAGACACGTATAGTGCAGAACTATTAACTTCTATGCAAGTGCTGTGCAATCAACAGTTTTATTTGGCTTACCAAGCAGCAGTTTCCACTGGCATCCGACATGAATCCCAAGGTGCTTATATTCCATGCTAACTAAGATAAAAATTGCAATGTCGGGACAGCACCAAATGAAACCTGAATGGGAGGTGTATCTTTGTGTCAGGTGTATCTCTCTGTTAACTACCAACCAAGTTGGCACAATACCCCAAATTTGAAGCTTAGAGAAACAGAGAAGCTGGGAAAGCACCTAGCAAGATTAGGGATGACTCAAAAAAAAAAAAAAAAAAAAAAAGGCCACTTTTAATCTTTTGCCTCTGGGTTGTACATTAGCACGAATGTGGGAAGAGTGGAGGTGTATTCTCCTCTCCATCTATGCTGTTCTGTTAGCACCTCCCAGAAAGCTGAAGATGTCTGTGGGGCTCTTGTCCTCAGCTGGACAGGGATTTCTGAATGTGTCCTTCTGAACACTGAAGATCCCAGTGGGAGAAAGTATCTAGGAATAAACAAATACCTGTGGCAGCAATGAAAGGGAAGATCAAAACTGTCTAGTGGTCAAAGGTTGAAGAGATTTGGACGTGTCGAGATGGTTGTGGGTGGTTATGGGGAGAGTCTACCATCCCCTGTACTGGTTGTTAGAGTGGAATGAGCTAGCATCTTAACAAATAATTCTCTTAGCAATGGGTCTGATTTTCTTCAGAGGTGCCTGGAAGCTTTCATATATTTCTGCATGAGCAGGTCCCCAAGGCACCTGTGATCTTACCCAATAAGGTGCTCAGGGTGCCACCACCCAGGATGGCTTTGTTTCAGTGAGAAGCAGGGAGGAGCATAACATGCTTTAACAGGTTGAACGTCTATAGTTACAGAAGACACAACACAGCTTTGAAGTTTCCTGGGATGACTGCGTGTGTGCTCCTAAGCCTGCATTCAGTGATGCTGTTGTCCGTGCTAACTCAGCATGGAGCTTCACCATGCTCTCCCTGCCCAGGAATTACTGATCTTGCACTGTGAAGGTGCGAGCTTTCTGTCTGAGCTCTTCCTTGTGTTTAAATGCAGGGGTGAGCTGAGACAGTGATTTGTCAGGGCTAGGCATATGCAGAAGCATTCTCAGACACCAGGGTCCTGATGCTGGCTCTCTACAAGTAGCTCAAGCATCAGACCTTTGTGGAGAATGACTACTTGTCTCTGATTGTATGTTGCCCTGAAGATGCCTGGTGTGTTGAGGCTTCAGTTCCTTTGGTACCTCTCACTCACCTGCTGGCTGGTTAATTGAATGTGCAGCCTAGCAAGTTTGAATTTCCCACTGAAAACTCCTAAATTGGGCTAGATGACCACTTCATTCACTTGCCCCTCCACAGTCATTGCACAAGAAACCGAGAAAAGTGGGTTTAGGTGCATCAACTTAAATCACTGGTGCCAGAACCGATTTCAGGATGAGGGCATCTACAGCTGCAGCTAAAAGTCTGAATTGCAGTTAACTAGATGGTGTTATAGCAGAGACTAATTAAGCACAGACAGACTCTGTTTTGATACCTCAAAGTGGGTACAGAGGCTTATTAAGACGGACTAGGATTTGTAAAGACAACCCGACAAATACTAATAATTTCTAGAATACTTAGTGTGGTGTTGGTTTGGTGTACCTGAGGGCAACTATTAGTGGATTACCAGGACTTTTGTGTGCATTGCAATAGCAACATAGGGTGATGACAGTAATAAGACTACCTTTGAACTTAAGCATTCTGGTCACCTTCAGCTATGTATTTTAGTACAGAATACATTTTGGGTGACAAGGAAGTCTTTCAAAACCATGGCATTTTGAAAGAGTCTACACAGTATCCCTCAAAAGCTCTTTTTTTCTCTGAAAATTGATTTCCTAAGCTCTACAATGAGCTGATAGGAATGATGAGTACAAACTAGATTAAAAGATTCTGGCTGTGAAGAGTATTTTCTAACCAGACCTTTTCACAGGGAATTTACATGGTAAAGAGAAGTTACAGAGAAGCTTGGTTAATGTCCTTGGAGACCAGAAGTCAGGAGCCACCATTCCATTTACATAATATTTCCTCCCAGTGGAATATGTGTTGATTTATAGAAAGCACTTAAAATAAATTGTTCAGATCTATTTCAACCATATAATTTCTCTGATACAGAGCTTGCTTTAAATCTCTCTCTTGTCCCATTCTGAACGACCTTATATTCATAAAAGTGTTTAAAGGTTTTAAATTTAAGATGCAACAATAGCCACCTGATGAGCTCTGGACAAAATCTAATGAGTTGAGTCTGAGCAATTGCAAGGAAGATCCAGAGCCCCTGAATCAGATTTCTAATATTTAGTGCACTCATAACTCCTGCCTCTTATTTTAATGGAGGTGGCAATATTAATTGAACCAGGCTCATTAGAGAATGAACCTATAGCACTTCCAACACTTATCACTGTACAGAAAGAACAATCATTGTCTTGGTGCACCTACACTCTTTTCATTCCAGTGAGATTAATTACTCTGAAATTAATATAATTAAAATGTGCAGTATATATTTTACTATGGATAATAAAATATATCCTCCCTACGACATAGACCTTGCATCATACTGAGAAAGCAATCTTTAAACCTAAAATAAGTTTCTCTGTAACTGATTCAAGTCAGTCTTAATATTTGCATATCAAGTGGACCTTGGAGACCAATATGTGCAAGTGTGATATATACATGCATATATCTACATATATACATTTTTTCTATAAACAAGTATAACAGCATCAGGTTCAGTAATGAAACTATAAGTAAGATCCTCCCTTAAAAGACTGGGGCTAATTTAATGAGGAATCCTTCTCTGGATTTCTACTGGAGTAGAGATGATTACTAGGTAGATGTTAGCATTGTGTTTGTACTTGTTACCAGTTCAGTTCTATGCTTAATGCTCTTCCCATTTACTTTCAAAGCAAAAATCCTACATCCAAAATATATTAATAATTTTCAAAAAGCTGTTTTACCCAGCTTTGGGAAGAGTTCTCTAACATGACATGGATTACAAATGCTGAATATTTTAACAAAGCAGCTGAGCCCCTATGTAATTAACTCAGTGGTATATGGACTTTTTTGGAGCTCTGCAAGTGCCTGGCTTCTGTGTTCATCCATGGTAGCATTGGAGACGAAAGCATTTCTCTCTACTAGGAAAGGAAAGAACAGCTTGTCAGATATCATGGTGAATTTTTTTTGTCCTCTGTTTCCTTTTTACAGAGATACTGTAGTTCCTAGTATCTAAGGGCAAAGGTTTCTCTTTGTAGATAGTTATAGCAGTATTGGAAGCAACTACTTCACTGAGAATTGCAATAACTTTTTCCAGCATCCCAACCTCAGAACAAGCTTTTTGAACGTTTTGCTTTCAAGCTCCAGGGGTTTATTGCTTTGTCCCAGTCTGAATTCTTGAGAGAATGCAAAACAAGGGAACTATGGCAGGTCTTGTTTAGGCTGCAGAATTATTCAATTAACAGGTTAAAAATTAAGATTCAGTATCAAAATGGTTCTCATATACATGCTGTGCTTCCCCCTCTCTCCACCACCCCCTGAGCAAATTCATTTTGATTTATAAATCAACCAGTCACGCATTTTGAAAGTACAATAGAGATGTACTTTAAAACACCAGACTATTTTTAAAGATATAGATTCCAACAGAATTCACTATGCTTAGAATGATTACTCCAATTCCACTGGTAATATCTTTAAGACTAGAATGAACTTTTGATGTACATTCGCTATTCTGGGTATCCACAGTGAAATTCTTCTGTAAGCTTTACAATGGTAAATGCACAGCAGTTCAGAAGGACAGCATAAAACCTCAGGTTCACTTAAGGGCTTCTTGGGCAATCCATTCTGTATGCACATGATTTACCTTTCTGGTTTTCCTTTGCAATTTGAAAGATTTCATGCCATGTGGAATTAAAGAAATTATGTTATGCTATGTGTATGAAAAACACACAAAGGAAAAAAGCATACATGTATATGTGCTTATGGGAAGAGATGTCTAACCATTACTGAATAGAAATTTGGAAGCAAAGTACATGAATAAATATTGCTAATCTAAACACACATGCAGAGAACTTAAATACTTTAAAATCCAATTGCAGCTGAAGGATCACCGTAACACACTAGGAAAATCTGATATATTTTAACTTATTATTATGTTTAAATTTATTTTAAATGTGCTTGCATAACTAACCAGATTAGCCTTCCCCAAGAAGAAAAGAAACAGACCTGAACTTTCATCCTCAAAGGGGTATATGTAACTATTGAAATATTTAACATTTGAGTAGCTTACAGAATTACAGTAAGAAAACCATACTGAAATATATAATATGAATGTAAACCTAAACAAATCTCATCATAATAGCTTACAGGTTTTTTTTCCTTCTTTACCTTCAAATTGTGTGTACATATGCCACCAATTATGAAGCAACACAACTGTGGTATAGATGTGGTAAGCAAATTTACTACATCATTATTAGCACACCATGCTTGTTCCATCTCTGTGAATTAAAATAAGAAAAATGTTTTATTCGTATATATAGAACAGATAGTCAAGCTGCAGAAGTCAACACCAGTATGTAGTATAGTGTCAAACATGGAAACAGTAATAAGAAAAATTGCTATCTATAAAAAGTTCTACTTACATGTGCTAGGAAAAGTTTATCAGATCACATGCTGAAAGACAAAAGTCATGCAGAAACACAGGACCTACATTAGCAAGTTGCTGCATGAGTATTTGTTACAGTGCAATTAGAGCAGTGACTGTGGAGTTCTTATCTACGCTTCACAGCGGAGGAAAACTGCGAAGGATCAGTCTTATATTCACAGTACAGTAGTATCACTATATATTGCAAATGTAAACCTTGATAATTATATTTTGCCAGTTTCTTGCACCCTGCCACATTAGATTTACATTTCTAAAATGTTCATGTGCACAAGCACTTTCAAAGTAATTCTGTCATTGGTTTCATAAGGAAACATTAGCACATGGAAATCTGACACAAAGAAGATGAGTCAATATGTTGACAGGATAATGCTTCTTATATTTTCCCAAACAAACCTGAAATAGATGAACTACTATGAGTTTTTAAGCAGGGAGGAACGTAAAGCTAGCCTGGCTGGTATGTTTTCATGCAGCACTGGAACTAAGAGAAAAGGAGAAAGGATTTCCAAGAAAGGCTTTGACACAAAACTAGTATCCAGAACCCAGGAGAACAAGACTAATGGATTAAGAATAATTTTTGCATTAAATTCTTATGAATCTTTGTTATTGTTAACCCTTATATTAAGAATAAGATATTTCATTTGCACAATGTCAAACAGTCATGCTAAGATACAAAATAAATAGCCAAATGTTTTTCATTATTCCTTTTTCATTGTCATTAAAACACTGGTATCTGCTCTATCAGTAAGGGTTGTACAAGATTAGAAAACATATACTTTTTCTGATATCTTTGAATTCATGCATTCATGCATCTTTTTATTTTCTTTCTAATTGCAACAGCAGGACTCTAACCTGGAATTTCAAAGTGAAGCCATGATTATTTCTTGTTCTCACATGCTTTTATACCTAGGTTTTGACTCCATGGAAATGTAGCATAGGTGTGATTTTAAAAATGAAGACAGGTGAAGCAGCTTCTGACACATACAACGCAATTTCCCTTACGCTTTCTATTAGTGTTTTAATAGCTAAATGGACTTGAAACAAAATGTTATCTTTACCTTTGAACCATAAGGTAAACTAAAAAGAGCTAGTAATGACTATTGCTAAATTGGGGCACTGTGAATGAGGCAGCGGGTTATGCAAGTGGAACAACAATCTGCATGTAGCTTTAGTAGCCCATTTCCATAAGACAACACTGGAATACAACTATTTTAGTTCAGTTATTTAAAAGGGAGATACCTAAATTTAAACTAGTCACTCAACACTTCCTGTCAGTCAGCTGAGAGAAGCAGGTACATACAGAGCTGAGTCATTTGATTTATTTTAGATGCTATTTTTGTGGATGACTCACCTTCTTACAACAGGTATTTCAGTCCACTGACTATAAAGGCAACCTAGGGCAGTTAGCTCAGACTTTGATGTCTAATTTTTAGATATTTAAGGTTAAGTAGGACTGATCTCACCCTCTATGACCGTAACACTCTTTCTTTTTCACCTTCCCCCCAGGGCTCAGATGTTCATGCTCCAAAGATCAACAGCCCAGCTCTGATGTGGCACAAGCATGTGCCCTTGGCTCAGGCTTCCAAAGAAACACAGATTGTGGGAAAGAGCTGTGAGAAAGGCTGCAGACAGAGCAATGCAAGTTATGACTGTGAAGTTACAGGCAGAGATAAAACCATGAAGATGGAGAGCACAAGTAACTCAAAGCATCAAGACTAAAAAGCGTCAACATGGAAAAATACAAAATCTGAAATGGGAAAAACCCCAAATATGTGAGCATGTTGATACCATTGGATTTGGTGCATGCTTTCAATTTACTGATACTACAGATCTGCTCCTGGGAGCAGTGGAGGCTAACCCTTCTTCTCCTGGCTCATAGCTGACTGGCTAGGAAAGACCCTGCTGGTGTCCTGATAGGAGACTGAAAGGTCTTAACAGGAGGGTGAGAATGCTAATTACTTCCTTAGTAATCAGTTAAAACCTACGTATCTTATGTGTTTACAAGCCAGAAAATAACTGTTCTATACTTTTAATGCTACTTTAGAGACTCTTCATGTACAGTTCTAGATGCCTGAGCAAAATGGCCCAGAGAGGGGATGGTGATATGGTTACTGAATATGCTATCTACAGAAATGTGTAAGACAGACCCTCTCACAAAGTACAGCTGAAGCTTATTTGGACTTGCAGTCTGAAGCTTGTCAGACAGAACTTCAATGAAGTAAAAGGAATAAAAAAAAAAAAAGGCACAAAGAGCAATGAACCATCAGAGCAGTTCTCTCAATGAGATGTGTTGTTTTCAGCCTGACCTCCAGTTAGAAAATTGACATTTGAAATTGCTTCTCTCTAAACCATCTGGGATGGTGCTTGTGAGAGGCTCATGACTGTCACAGACACAATGCACATGGATGTTCGAAAGAAAAACAATTTGCAAGAAGCTCTTGCAGACTAAGAAATAGTGTGCACAATACATACTGAAGGACTGCAATACAAGCATATATATCACTAGACTATAAAGACACCAGATCAACAAGTTTGTACCCAGAAACTTGACTGAATATGGAAATTTTCCGTTAACTTTTTGAACGTGATGGTGAATGTTCACAATATCTGCAGAAGTGCCTGAACCTTTCTAAAAAAATCTACTGATTGTTCAACAGTTTCTTTCCTTTGAAAATTTTCAACTCACCATTTTTTGCTTTGGAAGCCTTCTCATGCTTACAAGCATGAATAGTTTTACTTTTATGTGCTTTAACCCCTTATTATTTACTATGTTGCATCCCAGAAATTCTTGTGTTATCTTACACTGGAGAGAGAAACTTTTGTGTTGGCTTGTCAAACAAATGCATTTCACTCCAGTGGATTCTCAGCATTTCTTGGCCATCCATTTCTTAGTCCTAAGTAATCCTCCAGAGCCAATATGCTCTGCCAGCACTCTGCCATACTTTAAATCTTGCACTATTACATACTAATTACACCATTTAAATAATTAGTAAGAGCAAGAGGAGTGATTTTTTTTATAAGGCCATAAATGTCACAATATTCTGTACACAGGTATATTACAGTTTTATCAAAATAGAAGATCCCAAATCTGTTCTGAGTTACTTTTGTTGATTTTTTTTTTCTTTTTTTCTTTTCTTGCTAAGTGTCAGTGTGGGTGATAGGAGTTTTGGGTAACAATACAAACAAGTCTTTTATGCTGCACAGCATGTCTGATGCCTTTTGGGAACAATTAGTGTACCACTAATGGCATGAGTATCAAAAATTGGAACTGTAGTATTAACCTGCTCACCCCTCACCCCTTTTTGAATTTGCTTAGTTTATTAGCAACAAAAAGTTTATCCAATATTTTGTTGTTCACAACTTATATAACTGCATTATATTTTGGTAGATTTTCATGAGGGTAAGAGGTTGTGCAATTAGAAATAGTAAGTAGTGAATGCTGTTAAAACACTGTAAAAACATTTATCCAAGATTAAGGACGGATTTATTTATAGTTCTGGTGTGTCATCATTTAGGTACTTAACTAGTGTAATATGAGTTTACTAATATTTTTTAGAGTTTGAAGAACATTTTTTGGTAACAAGGTCAGATGTGACCTGGATCACCTAACCTGGTATTTTCCTCATTTTAGAGAGATACATGAGATCACTGGTATTATCAAGATTGATATTCTTTCTATATTACAAACTATTTCATTTATGATTTCATTTCCTCATGAACTGCTCTTCGGGATCAGTAGGTATGACTGCCTCAGTAGTGAATTTATTCGTTTCAGCAGGGAGAAAGAGAGAAGCTGGGGATTACAGTAGAGTGTTTTTAACATTAAAATAAAACATGACAACACGTCTATTCCAGGGGCAAAGAGAGACTAATAAACTGCATACCCTTTTATTGTATTAGGTGTTTTATACCATCTGTACTTAGCTTCCATGGGAAAAAAATGAGGAGGGTTAACAAGGTACATCCCAACTGGACTTCTTAATTATGGGAAGCATTTTTATTGGTGTTACTGACTGTGGTATCATTAAAATCTATAGCCCCACAACCAAAAACCAGCCCTGATTTCACTAAGCAAGACTCTACATAATTTGACTTTTATTATTATACAGTTGTCTTGACTTTACACCCAGGAGGGAATCTCAAAGTCAACAGATTCTGCAGGCATTCAGGGAACCTGTGTGGGCTGAATGGAGCACAGAAGGAAGGTTTCATTCCCTTTTGTCTTAATTATACCACTCTTTTTCTTTTCTTTTCAGCATTTAGTCAGTGTTCCTCTATTACTGCAGATTTATTTTTCTTTAAGTTTTATTTGTTGCCCAACAATATATTAGGATTTCACTTTTTTTTTGCTTTTGAAAATGCTGCAAATTGCTTGCCATTGTTTCAATCACAGTCACATCAGCTTTAGCACGATGCTAAAAGAAAAAGCAAGCCAAATTTTTTGATTAGCAGTAATGTTCTGGTCTGCTCTGGGCACCACTGACAGTGCTAAAACAGAGACTGGAGTTCAGAGGTTGTCATTTTAGTGCAGATCGATTTTACAACATAAAAAAATAGGTTTCTTTTTAAAATTAAAAAAATGAATTTTATCTGCTGCTAAATAAAATTGAAACAAAACTGATTTTCTATGCTGGAGAGGAAAATAATACAAGTAGGGGGGCAATCATTACCAAAGATGTATAGCAGAAGGAAGATGTTTGATAATGGATTATGAGCTTAGTTTTGACTTCTCATGAATTTGGGTGGGATCCAGCTGGACATAAGTGCCTTAAACTGGCCTAAGATCAGCACAGTTTGTTTCATTTCTTTTGTACTGCTTTCTATACATGGCATAAATCTGATGCTCCACACCAGACTCTGGATTAACTCTTGTGCTGTGGAAAGTCTGCCACATCTCACCAAGCCAGATGATGTGTTAAGGAACAGATATCTGACCAACAATTTCCATGCCCTCCCTTCTGGCACCCAGCTGCCCAGCCATGAAACATGTGCTGCATCGCAAACCAGGGAATGGACCTGCCCCAGTGGCAGAAATCTTAACTGTCCAATCCAATCTAATTATTACAGAAAGAGAAAGAAAACATCCATGCAGAAAAAGGTTAATTTAAAATAATAAAAATAACAGTATCAACATCAATAATAACCACCATAATAATATATGATATGATAATACAGTTAAAATTGCAATATGCATACTTAGCTTCTACCCCTGTGTGTACTAAGGCTGGCGGTTGAATTCTGGTGTTGGCAGTGGTGTCACGGTGAGTTGTCAGCACCTGGAGTCCTACAGTGGGAGGAATGTCATGTTCATGCTGATGATTTCTTCCCCACTCTGGGATCCACTTGGGTTCCTTTCTATGTGTTTGCTAAGACACTTTATGCTTTCACACCTTGCTCATTCCCCATGGACCTGGAGCTCCATGTTACATCTAATTTTAGTATATATAGTACCTTTCACATACGTCAGGTTATGTTACTATTACTTTGTTCTCTTTGCTACCCCCCAAACCAGTTTTGTCCAGGTCTGCATTTCTTTAAGCTGACCATGTGTTTGTTTTTTGTTTTTTTTTTTTTTTTTTTTTTTTTTTTTTACAGCTGCGCGGTCCCCAGTGCGAACCCTACCATCCCATGTCTGCAGCCACTAACGTGGTGGCATGGGGGGCCATGGCCATGGAAAGGCCCGTCAGGGGTGCAGTGATAAATGGTATGTGTTATACGAGACAGGAGTGAAATAACAGCACTTTTTTGGGGGGTGGAGGGGAACACTGAAGAAGTTCATTTGAAAAGCAATCATTTAAAATTCAAATGAAGATAAATAGAGATATTGTTTCAATCAGATTTATGGCATAACATCTGATCTGAACTTTGGGGCTGAAGGCTTCTTAGAAATATAAGGAAATAAATCACACAAGCCCTTATTATTAAAACTATTTTCTGAATTCACTTACAATACCCAACGGTGCAACTCCAATGTATATGAGTTTTTTTAACCTTCTGAGGTTTCACCCAAGCAGACGATTCTTCTAAGAGGCTTAGCAGTGTGAAGTAACCTTGAAAGGTAATATTTGCCGGAGTCAAAACACCATGCTACAGCTCAAGATCACTGCTGTTTGTTTCAAAGCAAAGCAATCCACTGAGCTCAGGCCCCCAGCCACACTGAACAGAGGACTGTGGGGTTGCCATTCCCTTTTGCACTCCAGTGAGCAAATGTTGAATAATCTGAGTAGTGGAAATGCCACTAGCAATGAAATGGAGCTCCCAGGAAAAACAGATTGAAGATTTATTCTCTGAAAGCATATCTGGAAGTAAGTGCACCTTCTGCATCGTGTCTCAGGTTTGCAGACACGCCTTCCCCGAGAGGCATTTCTCGTGCTGCACATCTAATTCTGTTGAGCATCATAGTCCCAAGAAGCTGCCACAGAAGAGAAATACAAAAAAGCCTCCTTCTCCCACATTCTTATTCTGACACTAGTAATCCAATCACAAAAACAGAATAAATATCTACTTGAGAAATAAATATCGAGTTAACTGTAGGTTAGACTTTTCTAGTAGGCAGTTCAAGTAGAAAAATAGAAAAGTACCATCTTTCTCCACATGCCTACAAGGACATACCAAAGAGTTTGGTAGCTCTGAGAAGGGCAGATCTTTCCTCCATTTGCCTGGAAAAAGGAAATAGATTATTTCACATTTCTAGGTGGTGCACAGCCGACACTTTCTTTCTCACATTGCACCTCCATGCCCAGAGTGTTGCTTTTTCCAGCCAGAAAGGGAGATAGGAGATGAGCTTTAGCCCTTTTCCATCTCTTGCATTACTCCACTCTTTTGCTCACAAGAAACATCACACTTATATGAAGTGCCAGCCTTCATTCTGCTGACCAAAGTAATAAGGACAGATTTTAACCCCAAATCACTGAGCATCCAAGGACAAACTAGCCCTAGCTGCCACAAAACCATTTACTAGAAAATAATATGAAGTAGCAGCTGGAAATAACTTTATAGAAAGAGAGATCATCTACAGAATCTTAGAGTTTCTCAGAATGGAGTTTTTATCTTCAAATGAATAAAGCTACACAGAGCTTCTCGTAGTAATGTACAGTAAACCAGTAAGCAGTTATTTTTCTCCAAAACCATCTAGTTTATGACTTCCAGCTGCTTATTTCTTTACAGCAATAATAATGTGCCAGGCTTTTATTTATGGCTCAGCATGCAGCTTTTAGCAGTTGATAAACAGCTATTAATAATATTTAAGAATAGACAACCATGTAATATACACGTTAGTTTGTGCCAGAGAAAAGGTGGAAATAGCACACAAGAAAAAAAGTGGGTTTGTGATAAATGCTTAAGAAAGATTGCCTGAGATCAAAAAATGAGCCTGATTCTGAATTCACAGCAGTCAGACTCAGAATTAGCCATACTAGAATTACATCACTATCATCCTTGTGTGAGATAAGATCCACAAAAACAAGTGCACCAATATTGACATACAACATCTTAGCAGTTAGCAGTGTTACAAACCTAAAGAGAAATCAAGACAAACTCATAATACTCCAGCCTCAAAATACTATTCTGTCATACCTAGAAAGTTTTATAACCTAAACCCTATATTCTATGGGTCATCAAACTATAGCATTTAACCAATATTTTCTTTAAAATTAGTTCAATCAAAACTGTTGGACATTCTGCAAAAGATGCAGGTAAAATAAATTCGATCATGTACTTGAATTCTAAAGATCATATCCAAAAAACAGAATTTCCTGATTTGGTGAAATAAGACAGTTGTTTTTATATGCACATGCATATATATACCTCTTTATAGTTTATATTACTGGTTTTGTGCTTCTGTTATTTGTAGAGAAGATACCTCACACTTTGTTGACAATGGGCACCAAGGGAAAGTTAAAAGACATTGGATAAGGATGTGAAGGAATCTCTTCTTAATAAGATGGTCAGAATTTTCAGTTTGAATTGTTAGCAGTTCAAGAAACAGACTTTAAAGAAGGTCTCTGTGAATCAAAACAAAACAAACAAGCAAACAAAAAAAATACCTTTACACTGTAAAATAATGTTTTAAGTACTTTGAGATATACACAGAAAAAGATGGCCACATGCAAGAAAGCTTTTGTATTTGAAAACACTATTCTAAAATATTGGGTATAAAAGCATGCAGACTGGGCAACTTTCAATGCTTTCTAGTAGCTTCACATGGACTCAGATTCTCTTCAGTTCTTTTTAAGCATTAACCCCTTTCTTAACCCATCCCCCAGTATGAAATGTTGGATCTGCTGATATCAAAATTCCCACTGAGAAAGAATTTCATTGCCATGACAATTTCTCTATGGGAATTAACTAATTATGAAAAATAAACAGGAAAATACATATTTTCAATGCAGAAAAGCACATATTGTAAGGAATTAGATGTAGAAGAACGTGACTAGGGAACTCTGGAGCAGGAATTTTGTCTAAATTGAATAAGTACAGGGAAAAAACAGGAAGCAAGAGGTTAAGCAGAAGATAGGGAAATAGCAATAATTTCTCCTTTTACCTTCCCACACCACCTTTGGAGTAGTGCCTTCTGTGTCAAAGCAAACAGAAGAGAGGTGGGGGAATGAAGAGGAGTCATTCTCCAAGCTAAGCCCTGTGAGGCTTCCCATGTGGAGGGAGCAAAATCACATGCTACAGTGATGGCAGACCTGAATGACAGAGCCGTCTGAGCTGCAACGACCTGTCTCCAGCACAGCCCTTCTCCCAGAAAAGGGTGGCCTCTGGAAAACTTCCTACTTGAGCCAGGAGGATAATTTTTTGTATTTAATTAAAAGATTCGCTCCTACCAGGAAACATAAGTAAGGAACAAAAAAACCCTGAAATCTAAACACAAACACGCAGTGATCATAAAAATATCAAGGGGTAAAGCACAGATAAGGCCAGTCCTGGAGCTGTTAGAGAGAAAAAAAGCTGTATCAGGTCAGCAAATACTCCCATATAGTCCTTAATGTTCAGCAGGTGGTAGCAGTGGACGGTACAGTGGGTAGTAACTGTAGAGTGGGTGGTAAAACCTCAGAGGACCAAGGATCAAGAAATTACAAAAAATTACCAAAAAAATTACAAAAACACAATGTGAAAAAGCTGACTATGAATTGCTGCCTTCTTCCAAGTACTATAAGCATGGTAGCAGTACTGCATATCTATGTCACCAACAGCAGCAAGACATAGTGCAAAGACTGCATCTCTGACTTGGCAGATAATCTGCCTGAATAGTAGATGGACTCTGGGGACAGCTCTGGTAAAGCAACGTTAATCTGTGGAGGTGATTAGGGTTGCCACGGCAAATTTGCAGCTGTGATGGGAAAAGAAGAAGGTCTACTTTTTTGCCTGAAAGCATGTCAAATGCTGTTTACTGCTTAGCACAATAATCCATCAAGCGATCCCTGTGGTATTTGCTAAATCTTCATTAAGTTTAACATGCAGAATAGTTATAGAGCTTGTAAAGTCATGTTAATTCACTGACACAGCACTGTTTCCTTCGCAGGATCCTGTGAGAAGCATCAGTGCTGCACCTGTGAGAAGACAAGAGACTGAAAAGGTTCCTGATGCCCAAGAACAAAAATCAATTACTTTCTCCAAACATTAGAACAATGCAGGAAAAAAACAGGTGGGAAAAAATTTTTGCTTCCTCAACTTTACTTATGGTACTATCACATTTATAGGGTTTTCTTAGGTGGCTTAACAAGTTACTTCAGGGATCTGAATCCAAAACTGCATGACAGAAATCAGCCGGGTATTAATATTCAAAGGAAGCATTATATCCTCACAGGGAAATTGAGAGTATTCACAGATGACCATGAAAGGAGTGAATTTCATTACTTTTCTCAGCCATGATGATTTCGTTTCAGCTGAAAATTATGAAGCATGCACTGCTATTGTTCCTGCCTTTCAGAATCAACTGCATGGAAATTGTCAGACAATATGAGGATTTCAGTAAAATAAAAGGAGTGTTTCTTTTTGAAAGAAGTACAATTGTAAATGCTTCATGGAACAATAAAAATGCTATTACTGGTAAATATACCACCCAATCAGAACCACACACATCTAACACAACACAAAAGACACAGTCATTTAAAAACTACAAAAGAGCAAGGGTATTGAGTAGCCAGAAGCAAAATTTCCCCTGTAAGCAAGGACTGTGATAGCAATTAGATTCTAAGTAGGATTAGGCCCATTGTCAGAACTTCAAACAGTCAGAGGGAAAAAGTTCAGATTTTCACTAGATTGTAGTAATGCCAACAAGTACGAAAGTCATGAGAAAGACACAGAAGAAAAGCTAGCTTAAATAAAGTGTGTTTCTAAATGACTGCAGAATTCTATTTAAAGTAATGCTTACAATAGGAGGATTTCAGGAAATAAGAGTTTGTGACAGATTTTTTGAGTTAAGATTTAAAAAAAAAAAAAAAAAGATAGGTATGATATCCATTTTATTTTATTTCCGGGGACTTTTCCAAAACAGTTTGTAGTGAACACAAACAAGTTCCTTAAGCAAGATCTCACATCTTCTACCAATTATGCCTTTTAGGTACTTATTCTGTTAATATACAATGCTGTATATTCACTTTTAACACAGTGAAAATTCTTTCTGTAATCTGTACATAAATGAGGTTTTATCTCTGAAGTTCTCATTCTATTTGTCTAGACAAGACATATATTTCCCAGATACGCACTTCATCAGCAAAAGAATATTTTTTTAGTACATATAAGATACAGACATATATATATATATATGTAATTTCACATATTTAGTCCAATTTTAAGGTCTGGAGTAGGACTTTGTTGTATTATGGGCTCATCACATCAAGGTCACAGCTGAGAAATAAATGACAATGCAAAGGTGGGCTACACATTCCATTATTTAATGCAGTCAGGGCCTCCATCAGCTATAAAAATTATTTCTATTTTTCCCTTATAATACTTAAGAATGCAACATTAGTGCTTAAACATATAATTAAAAACATGATCCAAGTGAAGAGTAGGTGCCTTCCTTGATCTTGTAGAAAGTTTAACCATCTCCCATGTTATTTACTAGGTATCAGAACTCCTTAGCTAAAAACCTTGTGAGTCCTAAAGTAGAGTTTCATTTCATTTTTCATTTAATTTCATACCATTTCATTTCTCTGTAACCTTTTGTTTCTCTGCAACCAGGAAGCCGACTTGTGCTTTGCCTTTTGCTCTACTGGGACATCCCCCTACTATCTTCAGCTTTTCCCCCCAAGAGGTAAAGTAGGGCACCGTGTATGTTCCTTTGATCATTTTACATAGCCAGAGAGCAGACGTAAAGCCAGTCAGTGACCAACTTGCAGCCAAGGTCTAGAGGGAACTAGACTTGTCTTCTGTCTGTATGAAAAACAGCACAACAGCTGAGACCTCATGAAGTGAAATCTAGTGAGTTACAA